>NW_020653762.1:789840-912649 GCF_003589595.1 Hyposmocoma kahamanoa
TATTATTATTATTATTATTATTATTATTATTATTATTATTATTATTAAAAAAGAAAATTTATACGCATTGATGACGATGTCCAGCCCTAATCTATGAATGGATATGTCCATACTAAAAAAACGTTCATACTTTAAAAATTAACTCCTTCAATTCCGATAACTGCTAATAACAATCGAATTAAAATGATTTTTCCTTAGTTGAACGTAATAAAAATGAAAATATTATTAATACAATTGTTATTACGTAAATTGCTATGTTTCTCCGCAGATTATTGGTTTTGAAACCCATCGAATATTCGAATAATCGTGTTTCGTATGGCTAAATATGTCGTCTTTACTGAATAATTTTACTCAGATAAGGACAGTGAGATTACTCATGATTCAACATACAACCAGTTTATATAAAATGGTTTAAATTCAAATTACCTACAACATATTTATATGCTCATTTGAGGTTAAAATCACTTTTCAAAACATATCGCCAGACCATATACACGTGCAACCTGTGGAGCAATTACACTAAAAAGCCTGCAGTGCTTTGCGTGTCCAATTAAACAACACTGTTAGGGGTCTGCTGGGCCTGTCTCCTTAGAGATGTTCGCGGATTGGTGGTTTTCAGGCAGTCGTTCGCAGGAGAGTGACCATATTCTATTAACCATACTCTATTGACCATAGTCAGGGGTAGCACCAGCAGTCTTCTTAAGGTGGTAGCACTATGAAAATGAACACTTTGTTATTACCATTGATTTTTGTCGCCCGAGTAAGTAGAAGCTGCATAAATAACCTTTTGCATAAAGATCTTTTTTCGCAATAGTGTTGTGCCTCGTAAATGGCAAATTTTAAATAAGTATCTTAACTTGTTGTACGTGCAGCAAGTGACTTTTTTGTTTATAATATCAAGTGACAGGACGAACAAATGTTGCGCCTGATGGTAAATTAAACGTTTATACATGACAGTTGCAGTGCTACTTAGAGCTTTAAATCGCAAGGATCTGAGGGGCACTCCCACTGCGCCAATCACCTTGAGACATAAGTTGACAAGCCCCATGTGCCTGTAATTTCACCAGCACTCTTACCCTTCAAAACCGAAACACTCACATTACTGCTTGGCGACAGAAATAGGTAAGGTGGCAGTACTTCGTTAGACGAACTCTTTCACAGGGAGCTCTATTGCTACAAACCCTTTTCACACAATTAACAAATAACCAGTACTTCGCTGTACCGTGAAATAGCAAAACCCAAATAACAACGGAGGCATCGAAAGAACACCTCTGTGGACGGACTTTTCTAAATTGGGTCTGGTCTGGCTATCCTAAGTAACCAAAGTATAGGGAATTATTAGGTATCTCGCCTCTTCCGTCATGAGTTAAAAGTTACGATATTATGTTAGTTTATTATTCATAAAAAAAGTTGTCAACAGCGATAAACACGGCGGAATAATTCATTCTTAATGGTAATAGAATGTGACAAATTTAAAAAATACAAAGATTTATTGCAACTCGATGAATAATTTAAAAGAAACGGTTACATCACTTTGCAGCTGGTACACTTTTTGAACTAGTTCTGAAACAACATAACAGTCAAAATACAACAGTAATATTGTCGCCCTTTGCAGACTACTTTACTAAAGGGAAAAGATGGTTTTGCTAAAGGTATTACATTACATATCACAGTTGATGGAACTATGTATTTTTTTACATTGTCTTTCTTGAGTTAGATATGGCTGAGTCATTGGTCTTTTTACAATTGAGTCAAATGGTACCGATAATCGAAACCATGTAAACGTATGACACACACAAATATTTAAAACATTTGAGTCAAAGTTATTATACTTAATGCACAAATGTATAACGAGGATTCTGATCTCAGACCGATGACGCGTGTCGCGTACGCGCCGAAGACGCGCTGTGGTGAATCGATTCCAACACGCGCAAACATCGCGTTGCAAGCAAGAAGCTTATGTACTAGAGTTTACACTTAGAATTTCATGTAGTTGCTTCATTTAGAAAAACTAAGTGAAATTAATAAAAAAACTAAAATTAAAATTATCTTTTATCAAAATGAGCGATACTTACGCGTGACGACTAAAATACGTCGTGTGCATGTGCTCTAATAGCCGCAGTGCCACTTAGAGCTTTAAGTCGCAAAAATCTGAAGACTACAGCCACTTCATTTGTCACCGCAAGCCATAAGTTCCATATGCTTTCAATTTCAGCACACTTACCCTTCAAACCCAGAAAGTAATAATGCTCTCATTACTGCTTGGCGGGAGAAGTAGCTACAACGGTTACTATGTTTTAATATAATATCGAAAATTTTGTGACAAAAGGAATAATTATAAAAAGAAATAAGGCTGTCCACTATTTTTAAATGAATAACGATCACGCAGATTTATTGTCCATTAGTAATATTTTGATTTGTGTTACATTCAGATACATATTTTGTCGCGTCTATCGTCTGCGTGCCATTGTCTTTCAAATTAGTTATTACGTGTTTTATTTAACACCATACTTATAATTCGTATTTTACTTGCTCTGTCCTATTTGTAAGACTGTAATACACTTTCAACTATTCGGTTCCCAATAGTTTCATCGCCAGTATCAGAAACATCATCGTAGGCATTAACAGTGCCATCGCCAAGCTCCTGTTTTCTCGGACCTCCAGCACTAAGAAATTTATAATCTTGCTGTTCTATGGTATCCCCAGTGTTGTAGTTAATTTGATCCTTGGAAGTATATTGTCCCATGATGAATAGAATGATTAATACTTGGCGTAATCGTGATAGTAAAGAAAAGGGCACTTTCCTTCGAGGGCCAACCTTTCCCAAGTAATGGAGCGGATTAAAATAAATAATGTACTTAACTTCGTTAATATATAGCTTCTCGTTGAAAAGTTAGCGTACTTAGAATAAAGCGAGGACTCTGTTTCAGAGTCCTCCTAATGTTAGGTGCTTAAATGTGACTTGTAGGACAATCTAGCTACAAACTTAAACTTTTCAGGGTTCTTGTACTGCAAAAAAGTTGAAATAAAGAAATGTTGTTTAGGGTGGTAAATTAACTTTGATTTAATCGGGTTGTATGAGATTGGGCGCAGGCGGCAAGCATATGTCTGCCACATGCTTTCACAACGAGGGCATTCGGTTTTGTAACATAGACAGGAGACCGGACCTAGAGACTGGATGACGTGCATTGTGTTTTGAAGCGTTATCAGCATATATCTGGTCCGTCCCAAAAGTATCGAACATTTTTCAGGAAAAATACTTTTATTGAACTTATCGGTACCATACATTAGTACTCTTCAAAATAACACCCTTCAGCATCGATGCACTTTTGTAGGCGAGTTTTCCATGCCCGGAAGGCCCCCTGGAAGACGTCAACGGGTAGGTCCTTCAGCGCCCTCGTCGTAGCTTCTTGGATGTCCTTAATTGTGCCCCAATGCTTGCCTTTGAGCTTCGACTTGATGCTGGGAAACAAGAAGAAGTCTGCCGGGGCGACGTCAGGACTGTAGGGAGGCTGCGGGACCAGCGGGCTTCGTCGGTCACCTCTTCCCTTCCGTCACGGAACATCTTGTGCCACTTCCTGACCGAGGATTCGGACAAATATAGAGGGTGACTAATTACAAACGGTTGCTGGTGAATTCGCGGTTCCAACCGGGATGCGACGACGGAGTGAAACACCGTCAGGTTTTAGTCGGTACAAGTCCGACATAACCCTCGCCTCCCCCGGTGGAGGGTATCCATGAAGATTTTGTGACGTGAAAAAAATGGACGTCTTTATCCGCTCACGCGATGCGCTCCTCCTACCCCAAAATGGCGGCTATTTGGTTTCGCAAATTAGAAAAGCATTCAGTTTAAATACAAGTTTTTATAAATAAAAATTATTATTCTGCATTGCTAAATAAATACCCTCCGTACTACCAACAAAAACATCTCTAATAAAATGTAGTAATACACCGCAAATCCTGCACTTAAAAAGCACTAATGAAATTTTTGGTGTACTTGGATAAATATGATAATATTCCGTTTGAGTGGTTCTAACGTTTACCATGAAATTACTCCTTTAAAGTATAGTTTATAAACATTTATATTCAGGGTAAACTTAAAAAACGCTACTTACGGTATGTTTTCAATAAATAGACACCAAAATCACCAGCCCAAACAATAACACACACAATTGTCGTGACTTATTTTTGAAGTTGTTTATTTTTTTAAATGACAGACCCAGGCATTAAAAACTTTATGGTTTGCTAGAGTAGTTACCGAAATAGCAATTAATATTAGTTCCTTTACCTGTTATAACATCGATATCCGATAAATCGGTATAAAATCATCACCGGCACCTTTAGGTGTGGAATGCGTCTACGGCTGCATGTATCGCGTGAGCGGTTATCGTTATTATCATCACCATCAATCTATAAAACGTCGTATTGCTACTAAAAAAACATATGTATGTATCTTACGCATAAATTAGAATCATAGGGGCATGCTACCACCGAACGCCCCATTGAGAAGCAAGTGTTCTCTCATTAGGCTACCAACGCTTGCATTTACACACATCTTAATATCTCACTCTAAGTGGTACATGTGAACTGACGCAGTAAAAGACATATTACTGTTCTGTTTCTTCCCACAAAGAAATACACGAAACAAATTCTACTTTAGTCTCGAGGTCACGTAGAGTATGTCACAACGCATCGCGCAAGGTCGACCCATCAGAATTTATTACGGTTAACAACATAGTTTTAATTACTGAGATCCGCACTGGTCTGGTGACCGGCTATCTAAGTTATTTATGGGTTGACGAATAAAAGACGATTCTTGACTTCTAAGTGTAATAAAGGCTGTCACACAGTTCCAGGTCAGGGTTATACGGCCAACAGGCTACCCAGGACGTGTCATCCTTTAATGTTTCATATATCAGAGGGGATGGCAAGAGTGTATTTTGTTGTAGCTGTGGTACCAAAAAGACAGCACGTGCAATTTGCGAACAAAGTTTTCTGGGTGATACTAAAAATTGAATAGTATTGTCGATAACAGAGCATAAATGATTTCCCGTTATTGTGTGAACACGTTTAAAGTTACATTTTCTTGATCACAAACAATTTTACATACATCACGGCTGTTTTTCAATGACACATAACATTTCCAGCACAAGCCTTGGCGTTTGCAATGCACTTGCAAATGCAAAAGCAGCACTGTACTAAAAAATGGAAAGTTTACAAAATTATTTACATTTGAAAAAAAATGATTACAAAAAATAAAAAAGAAATTACAAGCGCTGAAGGCAAAATTCATAAATTATTAATACAAAGATCGAACACAAAGAAACATTCCTCCGATCCGACAAGACGTAATTTCACAAAGAAATAAATGAAAATCATGGTAGTCAGACATCATGAATTCATTACCATCAGTATTACAAATCATGAAATTGTTAAAATTTTGTAGAAATATACCAAATTCAGGACAGATGTCATTATGACAACCACACAAGCCATGCAATGGATTATTATATGATAGATACACTATTGCATGATAGTGGTAAAATTATTGTTTTTCTATTATCTATAATAACAATAGAGTTAAGTACTTTCGAAAGAATTCGTCCAGGGAAATACAGTCACCCCACCTATTTCTGCCGCCAAGCAGTACTGTGAGAATTACATGGGACTTACCAACTTTCTGTCTTAGAGTGACGGGCGCAGTGGCAATGCTCCTCAAATCTTTGCGATTAAAGCTCTGAGTGGTACGGCAACTGTTAGGGATAGGCGCGTCGCTTACCACCAGACGTATAACTCGTCCCGTCACTTGATATCACAAAAAAACCCGGTACATTATTCTTGGTACTATATGCATTCTGAAATCCACCGTCCCCAAGTTCTTTAAAAAAAGCGTAAAGTCTTCGCGTCTTTACATAATAGATCTTTCTAATATTATAAGGAGCACATTTATTCACTTCAAAGGTTAACAAATTACTTGTGAAGAGATTTTGTCAAATGTTCCTAAAAAGATCCCATTCTACTGGCAGCATTGCTTCCCTGGACGGCGATGGACACAAGCTGAACCAACCACGACCCAGAGAGGTGATCGTAGCCCCTGTCTCTGAGTCGGCGACCCAACTCTTTAAATAAGTCTCTAGATTACAAACCCCATGGCCCTGCCGCTTCGACCGCGATCGGCACGAAGCCATATATCAATAACAAGGCAGAATATATCGCGTGCTTTAGTTTTGCGACATCATATTACAATACGCAATGAACTTGGTTTCTGTAAGGTAGGCAAAATTGTTTTCAACATGGGCCGTCCGGCCGCGAGATGAGTAGACGACATGATCAAAGTTCTGGGTCGTAAATGGGTGGTACTAAGCAAGATCTTGGTGAATGATACCAACTACGCGTCCCGCTTTATTTCCAGCAATGGGTGAAGTGGGACTGTGGATGTTGATAATGGTGTTTCCAACCACACATTCTTCTGATAAGATTTTTATAACTCGTATTCAAACTGTATCACTATGGCAGTTATTTTTATTTAAATAAATTACACTTTTTACATGACAACGTCGTGCACATATCCTATGGACTGTTTTTGTTTTTAAGGCAATCTCATACGATTTATTTGATAAAAAGTTAAGTAAATTACTACTTAGTAACTCACTTCTATTTTATTACCATAGATTTCCGCAATTTCCATAAAGCCTGAATCTGTTTTAGAAACTACAGTAGTAATAGCTTATAAATGCAAATCACTTTGATAAAAATGAACAAAACTCGAATTGCTGCTACAAGCTCAAAAATCATAAATTCAAAGGCCCTGTGTACACTTTTAAGGTGTGTAATGAGTTATATTAAAATCACATAGAAGAATTCCACTTTACATCATCAACGACCCCACGTTCCACTGCTTTGCACGGATCTCTTTTTGGGTTTCTTTCAACCTAATTACTGATCGGAACTTTGAAAGCTTTTGCATTAATTATCGGCTCCTGAGGTGTTGATTGAATGTATTATTACCACAACATCAGTGGCTTTTATGGGTTACATATTTTTTACATACGCTTTAAATATCAATTAATCATCATCATTATCATCGTTAATCCATTATACGAATTTACGACGCTACTCTCAGACTTGAACCATCCGACGAAACATTTAGGCGCCGGCTGAAAGACCTTTTCTTGGAAAATCCTTTATGCTCTGCAAATGAATTTATGGACCTAAAAACGCATTGCATATTTTCTATTTTATTTTAATTTTAATCGCATTTACATCCTTTTGTATATTTGTTATCAACTTCTGATGATCCTTGATGGAGAATTATATTTGATATGTAATCTAATGACAACAATATTATTATTAATGTATTGTTAATTTTCTAATAACGTGTATTTTAATTTTTATTTATATAAAGATTCTTTCGATCCAGCCGAATTCGTACCGACGTCTTCTAGCCGCACCAGACGCTATAAAGAACGAATCAACGGACCCCACGAATTTTTCTACGTGCTTGTCACGTCATCCTTGTATTTGGTTTGTCAACTACTTTTTCTGGGTATTTTACTTAAAATTTCTTATACTTTGACGTATAAAGCAATTTTCAGGCCAAATTATGCAATGCTGGTCCCATAATTATGGGTAGTGAATCTTTTTCGACGTTCCAGGTCTCATCACAATGTTTTCTTTCGCCGTTGGTTAAAGATATTGTTGCTCGGAATCTATTAAAATACTCATATATCAATACGTTAAATGGTTCTGTCATATGATTTTGCGTACAGAAACTGGCTTTTATATGGTTTCAGTCAACATATTTGTATATCTACTAAAAGCGATTAAAAAAGCTCTTTAAATTATATATGATATTGACGCGTACTCTGGTATTTGTGAACCGATTTCGTTGATTCCTTATTTGTTGGAAAGAGGGTACCTCAGTATTGATCTCATTTAAATTTGATGAAATTATTCCACAACTAAGGATGGCAAAACCGGTTGAAACTGGTTTCACGCACTTCCCGGTAAGCGATTTCAATAAAACTTGGGAAATTTGTGTAATTCCACGTACTTCTGAGATCGGTTTTTTTTTATTAAAAACTTATTTCGGATCTAACAAACCAACACTTTGGGCTTTTTATAATCATTACTGACAGTATTAGTTAACAACCAGTTATGTCTTATATTATATTAACCATACAATGTAAACATGGGACCGTGAGCATTGATTGCGAGCATGAAAAATTTTGCTATGATGAATGATGGAATAATGAATTGTTGTGATTTATTACTATGATTCCCCAACAACAGGCAGCACAGCAAACGTTTTATTTTATAACGGAAAAATCGTTAGGTGCCATTTTCGCAAAACTATGATTATTTCGACAGTCGTACGTACCGTACTATAGTTAACACAATGAGTCACAATATCTCTTTGTAATTAACTCTAGCACTATGTATGAAGAAAAAGGTAGATGTTGATTTAGTGAATGATTGAAATTGAGAGAAAAATACATCCACGAAAATTTGTTAAAATAAAATATTGCGCATAGAGTCAGATGACTACGGGGAATCTAGCAAGGAGAGCGTATAAGCGACAACTGAAGTTTTGTTTGACTAACATGCTAGCATACCTTGAAACGTGTTTGTCAAACAATCTAGATTTCCATCAAACACTTTAAATACGTACAGTGCTTCTATTTTCTTAATGTTCCTCGGCAATCATCGGATTGCCGAATGCCCACAAAATATTAACTCGCATTCCCATTAATTATTAGATTTAAAATCTATAATAATTTGTATTTCGAACAACGTACTTTATTATTGTTTTGTTTTGATTTCCGTGTGAACTATATAGAGCTACTAGTAAAACTATTTTCCTATTTTTAATAACATTAATTACTCCATGTCAATAAGCAAGATAAAAAAAATATAAAGTAAACAAAGTGTGTTTCTTTTATATAACTAATAATTACTATTATTCCGGTTGTTATTTTTTAAATCAAGTACGTATCTGAAGGCATTTCTTCATCTGATATAGCTATGTTAGTATGTTCGCCATCTGTGGAATAATCTCTATCCGCGCTGCTCGCGAAGAACATGCTTTAAATTATCTGTCGTGCCTGTGACTTGAGCGCCTTTCCTCCCCATTGTATAATAAATAAAAAAATGTAATGGCAACTCTATATACTTCCAAGTCAACCGAAAGCGTCCGATCTGTCCAAAGGCAAAGGGCAACCGAATAAGCCCGACGACAGCCGAAACACGAAGTTTGCCGGGGGACATTGAGAAAGTAGATGCACTGTAGATTATTTGACAAACGCACAAACACGACCGGAGATGGTAAAAAAATTTGACAACCACGTAAATGTTTACAAATTATTTGATTGTTCACGGGACGCTTTACATTAAAATTGTGGCGTTTGAGTTCATTAAATTAGAATCAACAAGTTGTTATTTTACAGATGGTGTTTTTATTGGTAGAGTATACTGTTTTTTAATTTTCATTTATGGTTTACAAGTTATATAATTGTCTTCCTATAACAATTTGTAGGTCAAATAAATTATAAAGTTAAATTTAAAGAGATTTGTATGTAAATAAGCTTTTAATGGTGTAGAATTTTTTATCTATTAGCTATGACATCAGCTTACGTTTACATAGAAAATTGTCACTTTTATATCAGGCAGTAAGGCATTGCCAGAGATGGGCAATGGATTAAAACCCAATCAACCCGCCCGGGTTTTGACCAGGTTTTTCACAAAGCTATTTACTAAACATTTAAAAACATTTTTCAATCGATTCAATGGAAAGGCAAATCGATATGTCTGGATCAGAAAGCAATAAACATTTTGTAATATTTATCATTAAATTTGAACAAAACTCGATGTACTTACATAAATATTTAGTTGTAAGTAGTTCTTGCCCTGGATTTCGGGCATTACGGGGTTAAAGCCCAATTTAAATCCGGCGTTAAGAAAGCGCCGGGTGCCTTCCCATCTCTGGGCATTGCGTATTTTCATACACATGATCCCGCATTGGTCTGTGCTGCGAACCCCTAATAATGTTATTTACATACACCCTGTATAAGAATGTAATACCGCAGACGGTGACATTGAAATCATAATAACTTTATTATCTGGGAATGACAGCTATGGCTAAAAAAAAACACCGGCTTCTTTTTTGTAAAGGCCATTTAGCAGTTGGCTGTGGATGACCTTCTAAAGGGCGAGCTAAAGGCTTTTAGTGAAGGGCTCTTAACCCTCGAGAAACTTCGATATAAAGTTTTATTTGTTAACTATTGATAAATTTACTTGGACAACTATTTCTACCGCGAAATAGAAATCAGTGAAGCACAGAAAGCATCAACGCAATATTAGGTACAGATAGCTTCAGATTATTTATCCTGCTGTCGGCAACATTATTTGCAATATAAAGTATATTTACACAATACATTTCATCACTTTCGTGATTTTGCACTACATGAATATCGTTAATTAAAAGTTCTCGATATTTCAATGACAATGTTAACCCCACAAGTAACCTAGATGAAGGTAGCCGTTGACATTGAAATAAGGTAGACAGATATGTCTGGTGTTGACGCTGTCATTTGCCGCTAGCTAGTCAGAATCTTTAGAGCGTATGATCGTTCCAAAATATCGGAGATACGCTCTTATGGGACATGGTAGCATAAATACGTGTCCAATGTCAAACTACGAGAGAGCTGCTGATTTTGCCGGATGGGATTGATCTGCTCGTCTTTACTTAATGCTACCACTTCAAAGCACATGCTTCAACCTGAGAATTTCAAAATAATTGAAGGCAGGAAAATACTTCAGTTCTTTAATTCTTCTGATCTTGATCCAAGTTGTAAGTGATAAAGGGCTACGCAGGCCCTGAATGAATTCTTGCAGTCGGGGGTATTTTCTCTGGACATTACCATCCCTTATGACGAAGGCCTCGTGACACTCAGAACTGAAAAACGCTGGGAGATATGGCACACGATATCACCGACATATGGTATATGGCCTCCATGGATGAAATCCTATATGTTTTAGCAAGTAGCTTGATACGGCTTGTGTAGTTAAACCTGGTCGATTTTGCCATAGCTGGAATAATAGACTCTCTAATTTAAAAATTCCTATTTTTCTCGTAAGATAATAATAAAATTGATAACCAAAATAATAATAGCATCGTAAAGTTTCTGTAGACCATGGATACCGTTTTAGGTGACTCGACTGACTTGCCGAACACACAATAGTGTCACTTTTGAAACTTGAAGAGTTTAGGCGTAATCCGATATTTCTACATAATGTAATCTGTTAATCCGTCTGTAATGTCGATGACACAAATGCTTGTTGGAAAACGGGTTTTAAATTGTACGATTTCGTTCAAGAAAACAACTTGGGTAATGAGTATTTTATTTGCATTTTTTGATGAAAATTAGATTTAGTAAAGTCTTGTTTACCATTTTTAAATTTCAATTTGCATGCCTTTGTACAATAAAATTAATATCATTTTATATCACAATAATAATTTATCATTATTTAAAAAACACTGACTAAAGATTTCTGCACGCAACAGTACATAATTATTATTTGCGACTCCTCGCTGTCTACGCAGACGCGGGCGCATAATTCCAATTTGAATTCGCATTGGCGTGGTTTAGTTTTATAAATTGAATCGCACCGTTGAAAGTAACATCTTTTTAATGTTCAAGATTTTTTAATTTAATTTCACGCATAACTCTGCCTGCCTCTGTGGCCGAACGTTTACCATGCCGGACTGCCATCCAGAGGTCCCAGGTTCGATTCCCGGGCCGGGAGAAATCTAGGTGTAACCTACATTTATTTCTCTCGTGAGTTTGGGTGTAATTTGTGGTTGTCTAAGTGTGTGTCCGTGGCACCCTCAACACAGGGTTTCCCTAGTTGCTACGTTGAGTGTGTGCGTTATTATTTAAAAATATATATAATTTTTGAAAGGATGAACTCAGTATTTTTTGGAGGATTGAAAACGTTAGCAATTACCTTACTGCACACCGAGACCGACCTTGGTTATTTTTATTACTTGTATTAATAAAAAACAAAACCGTCATAGCTTTTTTGGTTATATAAGTGTGTCTTTGACTTCCATCTTACCCGATGGAAAGTGACGATGAGGTCAACGATGGAGCATACATAATTATTTAATATATGGACGATATTTCCATGTCCAAAAATATTTAATTATAATTTTTTTATACATAAAAATAGTATTTGGATGCTATTTTTTTAAATAATTATGTAATTTATTATCATTTGAAGTAAATTGTAGATATAAATTTAATGTGGGTTACATCACTTTTGCGCAGATAGCCTCTATAATACCTTACCTTAAAAAAGTGCGAGGTATATGGTTAATCAGTTCTAGCATTTAGTTTTAGTACATTCTATTCACTATTCACTAGTAGAATATGAACGATGAATATTTTTATTCACGATCGTCCGCATTTTGAAGGTGAAAATGTGGACGAGGTTAGTACACCTTCGTATAAGAAAAACTTATGTTAGAAAATGTAACAGTAGTTACAATATTGCGATTTAAAACTCATACGGTCGTCACACACATTATAACGTTTTTTGGATTTTGGATTTTTGGCTCAGCGTATCTAATTGAAGCATTGGGTGTATAACAACGTATCACGTAAAAGTGAAACTTGAGAAAAATGAAAATAAAGTTTTGTCTTATATCTTTTTAATATTTATAATATTACTCTTATGCAATTTATCATTTATTTGCCCTATGATTTAGTTAAAAGATACAGGTGTTATTATTATTTTAAAAAAATTAGAAACATTTGATAATATTTGTAATTCTTCTTGTGTTATCCGCCCTGGTTGCACCGAACCGGTAAATTAATGTGACGTTCGTCTTATTATTGGACTTTAAGGAAATGAATTGTGAATCAGTCTTATTTAAAAGTTATATTGAGAAAAATTTAAACGTATTTTTAATCATTCATTACACTTCAGCAGGTCGCACTGGCCTCCTAGATGCTCCATGTTGAGGATGAAGTCGCTCGTTCCCATTGACCTACCAATAAATGGACGTCGGGTTCGCGCTAAAAAGTGTCCGCGCCTATAGGGCGTCAAAATCGCATACAGAGCGTCAATCGCGCAACAGTCTTCATTTGTTCGAGTGACAGCGCGTAAAATTACTGCAGTAAAGTGTAAAAACAGGATTTTGTGCCATAATTTCACTAAACAAATGTTGTGTTATCATAGTTCTGATTGAAACTGTTATTTTGTACAGTTTTATCGTATTTAATTTATATATAAATGAATCGTAAATATAAATTACAAAAGCACACTTAAATAATCAACTAGCTAACTGTCCTTTTTCTACACATTGCATGCGCAAAAGATGGAAAGAGACCCATTACGTCAATTTCAAGAAGCTTATATAAACTTTTTGGTCATTGTCAATTGTTCGAACCACAAGCGATTGAAATATTTTAAAGAAAGAAACTATAGAGTCGCTTTGATTTTAATCTTATTTTAAAAAATATTTTTTATTAATGACGTTTAATTCGAGCTAACGAAATAAAATGTACATATGTTTGTATTTTTTTAAGGAAGATTACAAAACTAAACTAAATTGGTTTTCGGAATTACGGTTTACGTTTAGTTGGAATATCAGTACATTTCCTATAGTACACGCTTACTTTCACATTTGTAGTAATATTTGTATGTTTGTATATTTGTTTTTTCAAACAAACCGACGTTTCGGGCCCTACTAACTCATACTTGTCCAGCAACCCCTTATGTCCCTGCTTTTGCAAAAATGTACTAATACTTGAAATTAACATATTGAGTGAACTCTACCACTCATTTGTAAGGCAGATTCTCATGAGAAGAATGAGGAGGAAACTCCAGGGGTTGCTCTTTGTATATACATTTGAATACATTTATCATTTACAATATTTATTTCAAATATCGTAGATCGAGTCTACTTGCAAGAGTTAAACGGGTCTACTACCATTGATTTTTGTCATCCAAGTGCTTACTTAGAAGCTGCAGAAATAACCTTTAGCATCAAAATTTTGTTTCGCGATAGTTTTAAACTTCGTAAATGGAAAATTTGAATATCAACCGGTGTCCTATTTTAAGAAAGCGTATACAAATCAAGGAGCAATCCCCTTGAATGACTTTGTGAATATGTGAAGACGACTGTCAAAAACAACCAGTTTATTTTTATGCCTTGCATGTTGTATCACTATTTTTTTTTTCATTATTATTGTTCTTAACATAAATTACACCAATCATAAATGTACTATGACGATAGTTTAGCGGCCCAGATTGCAAATTGTCCTGACCGCACGTTTCTGCAGCACTAAGATTCTTAATGTTCACGGAATTACCCCGAAGCAAAATGCCGTATGTCATTAAACTGTGATAGGAGCTGAAGTAAATATTAATCAATAAATTAATTACATTATAGATATATTAGAATCATTTTTGGTAGCAAAAAAGCTAGTTGTGAAAGATAGCTCTTCCAGGGAAGTACTGCCACCATACCTGTTTCTACAGGCAAGCAGTAATGTGAGCATTACAGCGTTTCGGGTAAGGTAAGGATGCTGGTGAAACTGTAGGCACATGGGACGTATCTCCTTATATCTCAAGGTCATGGGCGCAAGGGCAGTGTCTCACAGATCTCTGCGATGCGTCTGTATGTCCTAGTCGGTTTCGGTTACAGCGACTGCTAGTGTTTAGAATTAGAGCTGCGGCTGTTTGTTCTTTCATGTGCCCTTCGATGGCTACAGGCTACTGTAACTACTACACACTGTGTTGGCTACAATGTTATAGGTAAATATTCGCAACATGTAAGGACACCGTCAACATAGTAATAAAAGATGGCTGCAGGTGTCTTAGCCTTGAGAGCATCACACTTCGCGTCCAGGTCTGACAGTCTCTGCTCCTCAAATTTTATTACCTGGGTTCTCACAAAGTGCCTCCACTCAGAACGGCAACTCGACTGCATCTCCCACCTCGAGGGCTCAATGTTGCAACTTTTCATGTGATTTTTCAGAACGTCCTAGTGTCTCAAGAACTGACCGCCTTGCTTCCGCTTGCCATTCTGATGTTCAGAAACGAAGATACGCTTCGCAACTCTCGATTCAGACATGCGCGAGACGTGTCCACACCAAAGTAGCTGACGCCGCATTAAATATCTTTCAATTCCAAAGACATTCACCCGCTGAAGCGCATTTGTGATGCACTGCAACTGTTGTGGACATCCCGCTACTCGACATAAATAAAAACGTGAGTATGTGGAAATATTAAAGCGAGTGAAGCAACATGTTTTTGCACATTAGTTGTCAAGTCTTCCATCAGATAACCAAACTAGCACAAATTTTTAAACGAAAACTCGATTTCTATTAAATAAACCGACATCGTGTTATTAGGAACGCCTATTAGTAATCTACATTTCCAACGCGATGGGATTTTAATTAAGCAAAATAGTTAAGTTAATAGCTTTGATTACAGCACACGCAATGTCCGCAGTAAACAGCGCTTGTATTATTTACGGTACGGTAGTAATTTTTAATACCCTTTCAAATTGTCACATGTCGAGCTATACGTCATTGTTTTAGTCCCTTATGGCACTTACAGTACACGAAATGAAACAAATTGTGAATATGAAGAAAGGTTTTTACACCCTGTCTTTTTCTTTTTTGTATTATATCTTGTGTGGACGCTCTGAAAACGCCTGAAAAGTCTATTGGTCAATGAAACATCTGATGAAAGGCGATTTACCACTCATCTCAAAAGAAAACTCATGGATATGTGCATTCTACCCTCATTTTACCATTCCTTCTATCTTCACCTACGGCGCGCAAACCTTGTCATTGACAGCTCGGCAAAAGTACAAACTTGGGATCTGCCAACAAGCTATGGAGCGCAGAATCTTGGGAGTCAGACCGAATTAGAAACAGTGAGCTATGGGCCAACAAGCGGGTAGACTGAAATAGGGCTGGTCGGACCACGTCTGCCGCATGTCGGATGAGTAATGGGTGAAAGACACCATATAATGGATCCCCAAAGATAGAAAACGACCATGCGGCAGACCAATGCGTCGATGGAGAGACGAGCTAAACGCGCATTTGAAACATTGGACCTTAGTGGCGCAGAACAGAGAGGTGTGGAGAGAGAGGAGGGAGGCCTTTACCCAACAGTAAAAAAAAATTGTGTTAACTGGCGCTCTAGCAGTTCGTTTAAATAAACACCTTTTCCATTTTGATATAATGGAAGAAAACCGCCACTCACATCCTACTATAATGTTCCGTGGGCAACCACAGGGCGAAGTACCTTGGAGAGCGTGACTCCTCCTGATGGAACTCGGGTATAAAATAATAAAAAAATAGGCGTCAAATAGCCACCTTGTTCCGAGTTGTAGACATCAGTCTGTTACACTATAACATGAGTATCTTGTGCGCAACAAAAAATACTTGTATTGTATTGTTACGTCAATTAAACATCCGTGTCAGCTTTCATCGAATTGAAAAATAAGTGTCACTCACTTACGACATTATTTTTATCCGACTTCAAAAAAGGAGGAAGTTCTCAATTCGACTGTATGTTTTTCTGTATGTATGTTAAGCGATAACTCGATAATTTGTAAACTGATTTTCATGATTCTTTTTTGTTTCAAAGAGAGTACCTCGATAGTGGTCCCATTTAAATTTGAAGAAAATATTCCTCCTCTAAGGGTGGCAAACTAGAGGCTGAATCCGGTTCGCGCTTTTACCGGTAACCGATTTAAATAAAACTTGGCAATTAGGTATAATTCCGTGAACCTTTGAGGTCGGTTTTTTTAGTACAATTGTATTGATTTTTTTGCATAGAAGTCATGAGATTCTATATAATATATTATGTTCTAACCGTTTTGATTGTGGTTACGGTTCGTATGGAATTTTCCTTTTTTTATCAACAGCGACTACTAATTACAATAATGACACTGAACCACAGCCAACGTAACGTATGGAATTAGGTTTATTTGACAACGATATTAAGTTACAGAATGTAGACTATGTTATCACGCGGCTTCATTTTAATTTATATCCTTAATCGATAATGTAGAAATGCTAATTTGGTTTTAACTTCGTGTTAGTTCGTTCGTCTTATCTTGAATTGGTGTTTATAGAAATAATATTGAGTTACGTATTTCGGTAATATTTTTTTGTGTTTTACATTAGTTTTTAATGGCAGTAGAAACTCAAAAAGCTTGTCCAGGGAATTACTGCTACATTGCCATTACTGCGTTCCAGTTGGTGAAACTACAGTCACGTGTGACGTCAACTTTATGGGTGCAATTGCAGAACCTTTCAGATATTTGCGATTTAAAATTCTGTTATAAAAAGGTGTGTTATTTACCAGTAGGCATACTATTTGTTCATCCTGTCAATTGATGTCATAAAAATAAACAAGTAAAGCAATCATGAGCCATGTCAAAGGAACAGTAAGCTTACAATGGTCTATACAGTACGGTAAGAATTAAACGTGGACAATCAACGACTTCAATCTGTACACAAGAACATTCACAGATACTATATGTTCCAAAGAAAACACTCTCAATAGTGATAGTGTTTTGTTTATATAGTGTTGAATTTTGTCAAAGAGTATCAGTACCGTAGTATCGTGAACAGATGTGACATTCTATGCCTATTGGGAATGAACTAGGCAGGCAGTTATTAATGAGTGTTAAGTTAACCAATGTTATTTGGGGAATTAACGTGAAGCCCGTGGCAAAGTCCCCATAAGTTGCACGATACATTTCATGTTGCATTGACCCAGGGGCCTTCCGCTTACTATTTATAAGTATTATATTACTAAAAAGAAAAACAAGTAAAAGAAATACAGTCAAGTTGTTGAAATTATTGATGCTATGTTAAATACTTTCCTTATGGAAAGGCAATGTTCTTTAGGCCATACAGCCCAGTCTTTTCATTTTTTCCAGACATTTCCATTTACATATTATGGTAACCATAGTAACTACTGTATTCATATTATTCCTACTCATTTTATTTTTGTTTATTTTGTAGTCAGAACGCTGTTGCTTATTAATCTATGACATTGAAATGTTGTGTCTTCACCGCACATCAATGAAACACAGCGCGTGTATGGAACGCAGCATCTAGTACGCTAGCATATAGATATTATTGCGTACAACCCAACGTTGGACTCAATATAAAGTTTTGTCCTAGCCACGTGGTTAGAACAAAAGCTGAGCTTCAACAAAGGCTGAATCCACACAGTCATTTTGTAATTTCGGCTTTATCTTTCATCATTCATTTTACTCTACAACAAAATAAATCAGTAAAAATATGAACTCTAGTAAGCCTCCTTTGTAGTTGCTAATTGGTAGGCAATGAACAGAGTGTCAAATGTCATAGTGACACCTGTCATATCGCCGTTATTTTGTCTTCGTTCCGTAGTGTGGTGACGTTAAGATCCATCGTCCCATATGTCTATAGTACAAAAGGTCCAAGAACTTTACCGTGACCGGAGGCTACACTTAAAAATACGACTTCGGTCAGATCAGTTCGGTTAGTGGTAGTCATATCAATAAGCTCAATTTAATCAATCACAACGATATTAAAATTGTTGCCATAATCATTAAAATTGTCGCTATGATCATTGTGCTTCATATGCCATAAAGAAACAAGTCACAGGATCATCTTAAACAACATACATATAATAATATCAAGTGACGGGACGAACAAGTGATGCGCCTGATGGTAAGCTATACGCCTGTCCATGACAGTCGCACTCAGAGCTTTAAATCGCAAAGATCTGTGGGGCACTGACACTGCACCCGTTACCCTGAGACATACGTTGACAAGTCCCATGTGCCTGTAATTTCACTAGCACCTTTATCAAAACCGGAATAAATTACTTAAAAAAAACAATAGTGTTAATATCAGAAGACTAAGCGAAAGCATAAAAAAGAAGTTAGGTGACAGAGTTTAGCCGCTCACGCAATACATGCAGCTGTAGACGCATACCACACCTAGTGGTGCCGGTGATGATTTTATACCGATTTATCGGATATCGAAGTTATAACAGGTAAAAGAACTAATATTAATTGCTATTTCGGTAACTACTCTAGCAAACCATAAAGTTTTTAATGCCTGGGTATGTCATTTTTACAGCATTTAGACAGCAAACTTATAAAATCTAAAGATAAAGTAGCCCAAGCTTTTGAATCGTTCTTTTCGGAAATTGCTGTGAACACTACAAAATCATTAAATTCCTCCCCTTCACTTGCTATTGATCTCCTAAAGGAAAATGTTAACGTTTGTGGCAGTTTATTTAATTTTCGTCATGTTAATCCACAAGACATCATAAAAGCTTTTAAGTGTTAAAACACATGTTAAAAAAACTGAAGATCTCTGGGGCATATCTACTAAAGTTATAGACTCAGTTATTAATCTAATTTCCCCACAGTTAGCTGTAGCTTTCAATAGGTGCGTTGACGAAGGTGTTTTTCCCGATTTAATGAACTACAGCAACGTTATTCCCTTATTCAAAAGCGGTAGGAAAGTTGATCCTAGCAACTATAGGCCCATTTCAATTTTACCAGCTTTAAGTAAAATATTCGAAAAGGTTATGCTAACTCAATTACTGTCCTATTTCGGTAGGAATCATATTTTTCATAGTGAACAATACGGGTTTACTAGTGGTAGATCGACTAGCGATGCGGGGGTAGCGTTACTAAAACACATCTTTGATGCTTGACTTCTTTGGGTTCTCCAGTAAAAATGGGTGTTCCGCAGGGCTCAATACTTGGACCTTTCTTATTTCTGATTTATATTAATGATCTGCGATTCTTTGTTAAGGACCATTGCGTAATAGTGTTGTTTGCTGGTGACACATCCTTGATTTTTAAAACAGACAGACATGACATTAACTATGACCGTATTAATGATACCCTCTCTAAGGTAGTTTATTGGTTTAATGCTAACAATTTATTGCTTAATGCCAAGAAGACAAAATGTGTTAAATTTGAATTACCTAACGTAAAATGGACTAGTCCAAGCATAGAAATAAACGGAGAAAAGTTAGACCTTGTTAATAAAGCAGTCTTCTTGGGAGTGACCTTAGATAGTAAACTTCAGTGGTTTCCACATATATCGTCCCTGGCCAGCAGATTAAGCTCCGCTGCATACGCAGTCCGCAGAATACGTGAGCTTACCGATGTTAGTACTGCTAGACTAGTTTACTTTAGTTACTTCCATAGTATAATGTCCTACGGGATTCTCATGTGGGGTAAAGCGGCAGATATTCAAACCATATTTGTATTGCAAAAACGAGCGATTCGTTCTGTGTACCGTCTAGGCTCTCGGGTATCTCTCAGAGAAAAGTTTAAGGAGACTGGTATCATGACTGTGGCATCACAGTACATTTACTCAAATATTTTATATGCCCGTAAAAATATACATAATTTCAATAAGAAAGAAGATATCCATAATATTAACCTTAGAGCTAAGTCCAAACTCATGGTACCACGATTTCGTTTAACCAAGGTAAACAACTCTTTTATGGGGAACTGTATACGTTTTTACAATAAGATTCCGGAGCATATATTAAGTTTATCATTTCCTAAGTTTAAAAACTACATTAAAAATATTTTGATCGAAAAATCATATTACAAAATTGAAGACTACGTGTTAGATAAAGATGTATGGATAGACAACATGGCTCCAGAATCCACACAAATTTGATTCAAAGTGTATTCCATAGCATTTAAGTTTATTTGAAAAGAGCAATCCCTAGAGTTTCTTGCTCGTTCTTTTCAGGGAGGTCAGCGTAGTGAACGAGCAGTAGCTTAAATGTGACGTTTTCAAGTGTAAATTTATTTTACCTACGGAATAAATAATCTTTGACTTTGGCTATTTAAAAAAAATAAATAAAAATAAACTTCAAAAATACGTCACGACAATCGTGTGTGTTATTGTTTGGGCTGGTGATTTCGGTGTTTATTTATTGAAAACATACCGTAAGTAGCGTTTTTTAAGTTTACTCTGAATATAAATGTTTATAAACTATACTTTAAGGAGTAATTTCATGGTAAACGTTAGAACCGCTCAAACGGAATATTATCATATTTATCCAAGTACACCAAAAATTTCATTAGTGCTTTTTAAGTGCAGGATTTGCGATGTATTACTGCATTTTATTTGGGATATTTTGTTGATAACAACAAAAACATAATATCTAAAATATCCCGTCGCTTCTCCAACGACAGCATTTGGAACTTTGTGAGTCTTGTTGTATATGAACGAAGTTTTTTAGACTTCTGGGGAATACTCACGAAGGCTCGGGAATTCCCGCAACTCTCGTATCGCGCCTAACTTTTACGTTACTCAATTGACATGAAGTCCATAATGCTTCGTATTATTTTGTTATAAAAATTTACTTTTTACTGCATTCGGTGTCAATCAAAATTGAGCCTTGTTGATTTCAACAAAAAATAACGACTTACTTAAACATGTTTGTTATACTTTGCTTACTTTTTTACTTACTATAAACCTTGTGTACATGAGGCAAATGAAATTACATATCAGAATAAAGCACTACATGTTGTATGTAGTCGGTTCGGTCGGTTATATGTTGATATATAATACTAAATGTCATCATCATCACATTATCGTCGTCTTTCTTCAACACTAGTTACAAACAAAAAACTTACAAATTCTTCGATTGCTATATTGATCATAACATGTTATATTTATTCTTGACTAAATTGATTCCGAAACTATAAAACGATGAGTGAAAAAGAAACACGTTTTTATTGAGAAATACGTATAGTTGGTGAAAATAAAAAAAATAGACAAGCCGACGATGGATTCGAAAAATTGACCGTTAAGGTATATAGATATAGTTTTATTAATGTTTGTTTAAGTATATAATACGAAAAAGTATTTTATGCTAAAAGAGAGTTACCTCAACTACTTTGCAGCGTTTTGTTTGATACTTTAATATATATAGTCCAAACGAGAGGATTGTTCCTGATGATGATACATTATTACTTTTAGATAATTGACCGATAATATTAACAATAGGACATAAATAAGTAAATGTCATTTACTTGTCTGTAGTAGGAACTTTGTATTTGATAGTGAATGTGTATATAATTGCAAGTGATACTGAGAAGGAACCGTGTAGTATGAAATACACTGATACGCAAAATTTACTACAATCACCGAACAAAAATAAACGCAAAGTCGCAAAAAAGTTCACCTTTGTGAGGGTAATATAAAATAAGCACCCACTTATTCTAAACTGGCGTCTCAAGGCGTTGAACATCAAAAACAAAAATGCACTGCCAGCCTTCCTTCTGAATATTTCAGTAGTTCCACCGCATCGGCGGCGTTCTAATGATAAATTCAAATCTCGATCCTCGAGAGAACAAAGCAATCAGCCGACGAACAAAGGTTACAGCGCTTGAGGCCCAACTTCGTCTAGGAATAACGTAGGCCATTAAAAAGACTGGAGCTCAAGCGATTGATAGAAACGTTTATGATAAAGTTCAGACATTTGCGCATGTGGCTAGTATTTTCAATTTGGTGGAGTCTGGTTCACATTATAAATTGTTAAATTTAGCTTCAAATGTTAGCAAAAACAAAATTTATACGGACGGAAATTTACACACTAGGTCCTAAATTGTCTAGAAATACCATAAGCCATTTTAAATACTAACATTTTAGCAACTGAAAATAAAGTTCTTGATAAAGCTCAGATGCGTATGTATCGGTGGTGTACCAATTTAGATTTTTATTCATTGCAGGTGTTGAGGCAATGAACAAAGGTTATATCGCTCGGCCAGCATTGGAGCCATAAAGAAGACTGATGTTGTAGCGACCATTATTAACGCTTTCTTAAAGTTCAAATTTAATACTTGCAAGTTGGTTGACAGTTAAAAAAAATATAAATAATAATTGTGCTTTAAAAATTGGGGTTTATTATTTAATGCAAATAGTTCAAAATTATTTAACAGTTAATAAAGGACGATGTGAATATTTGAGTTGAACTTTGTTCAGAAATTACGAAGCCATGAAAACTAATTATAGTGGGCGAACCAATCAAAAGACGTGGATTTAACTGAAATATTATGATTTTACTTGACGGTAAGTAACAATTGAACCACGATGGCGCGCGATCAAAAATCCTACTCACCGTAACCATAATAGCCCCAAAATGTTGTGTTCGGAAACACAGTGTTACGTTGAACTAAATTGGAAATTTCCTGTATACACTCTCCAAAATGGGTCCAATAGAAAATAAAAATAAATGTTGATATAAATATATTGATAGACATAACACCTCTTTTTGACGACAATCAGATCACCGTTACAAATTAGTCGCTATTCTTCTGGCCGAGACAGTCGAAAATTTTACGAAAAGAGGGAGCGATGTGACTTTGCACTAAAGTTCGTTTGTACGGATTTCAGCTGATTAAATTCAATTAATGTTGACTGCGGAGTAGTTAAAAGCTTTGATGAATTTAAACCAGAGCACATTTTGTGAAGTTAGAGTTTTCATTTGTTGTTAACGTCAAGAAAACTGGGTTTGTCAGGGCTATGAGTTAGTTCTAAGAGTTTAAGGATTCTTGATACTTCAAAATTCATGTTGTTATTACGTTGAAACTTGTCAAACTGAAATTTATCTTACAACACTTAAATGATTTATGTCAATTAAAAGGCGAGTACAAAATCTATTATAATGATAACGATGTTTTTTAAAATCAATAGCATATACAAATTAATATTTCCACATTGAGAAATCAAAGAACAAAAAATGAGTAAATCAAATTCAATCGCTATCCGAAATGAACGAAATATAATATGAAAATATTCAATCCAACAAATTTCCTTTAGCTTTTTACAGTGAAAGTGGCAAAAAGGACACTAATAAAAGCAAAAGCAAGTTTGAAAACAAAGAGAAAATTTTCATAAAATTTTATGAAACACGATCTCGAGGCAGCATCCAATATTGTGATAAAACATGAACGACAGGAGCGCTGTGTAAAACTTTATAAATAGTTTTTAAGCTAAATAGGAAAATTGTCGCTTCGCTTTTAATATAGAAACTATGTTGGTTAAGTTACCAAGAGTTTTAATTATCATTTTGTTTTACATTATTAATGAAAAAGGTTTGGGAAATATACATGTGGCAACGATAGAATTTATCTAAGTCATATATAGTTAACCCACAATGAATGGTAATTATATTGTTTTAGTAGATAATAAATACTTGTAGATTATATCCTAGTATAAGGTAAGATAACAAATTATTATAGAGAATATAAATGAGAATAATTCGCTGCACATAATATACATTAAAAGGTTAAATACTATAACTAGGACTACATTAAAACAATAGAATCGTGTCTGTGTGGTAGGGTCACAATATGCTGGGCAAAGTAGCTGCTAGCCTTTGAGTCTTGCACATGCATTTTGATTCAAATTTAGCAACAATATCTGACTTACTTATCTTAATCTATTTGGTCAAAATATGTTAAATAATCTTCCATCTTCGGCATCCTTTTATCAAATTTGAGTTATATTTCATAAGCTTGCTGACAGTGGCGAACATCCTGTTAAGAGTCCTTAATTAAATCCAGTTTGTATAAATCAACGTCTTGAGTCATAAAAATTAAGCGCTATTAGGTTACGTTGACTAATTTAAGTAATGAAAGTGAAATTATGGAGCAATTATTAAATTTGGGTCCAAGGTAGAGGATAAAGAGAAAGAAAGTTACAATACTGATAAATAAATGAGAAAAAATAACTATGACAAGACTTTGTGAAAATTAAAAAAGAGATGCCACGAAATTTTAATCTGTACCTATAACGTGAAAGTAACACGAATTTGCGTTAATCAGAATTGTACTAAAAATAGTCAGGATAGACAAGATATGTTTGAAATAAGTGTGAAAAATAAAACCAATGCTTTATGTCCAAAATCACTATAAATCGGGTTTGGAGTACAAGCTAATAAAGAGAAAGTTTCAACTATAAAAGTTGATTTAGGAAATACGGGACCTTATTATCTAAAAATAACATCCGCACAACTTTCGTAACTTAACCTTTAGCTCGGAGTAGTAGAGTCGCTTTTCGGAATTACTGTCGTTCATTATAGGGAAAATATAATATTGGCCTTTTCATACCTTATTCTGTTCTGGCCTCTGAAAATGCTCCGGTAATTTTTAACGTTGGTGGTGCAATTTGTGACTAACTTTTGGTCTTGGAATTTGTAATTTGTATAATTCTAGTGAACCCACTCTTACTTCATACGACGCAAACATGCGTTTTCTTTTAGTTAAATTACTTAATAGACAATTAAGTAATAATTAGGCAATTATAAAAAAAGGAAAACTTTTTATTTGACATCGGTATACATTTTAATGAACTACGTTACAAATTGAGTTCTCAGGTTGACATATGGGAAATGAAACTATTTTTTTGGACCTAAATCGCGTGTTTTTTTTTAACGAATCAACGTCTCAAGTTCTTTACAGATCCCATGGTCACGGCTGACTTTAAAAAATCCTAAATGTAGTAATTGGTTCTTACAAACGAAAAACCATATTTAGTGAGTTATTGTTTAAATAAATTGTACTTACTTTAATTTATATTTAGGCATGGACCTACATTCACACAAGTCTGTATATATTTAATGTGCTAAATATATTTTTATTAACTTTATTTACAAACAATACTTTTTTGTGTTTTGCTTTCAGTTTTCATTTAAGCGCATTATCCATGATAGTTAAAGAAGGCTCTAACTGTCACGGCTTCGTAAGCAATCAAACAACGACCAAATCAACATCAAAGTACACAACTTAAAATATGGCCTTCAATAAATTTTCCAGCAATTAAGTAAATAAATCATGACATGATTATGAATATAAATCATACCGAGTTTTATTTGCTATTCGAACAAAACTTATATTAAAAAATGACCGATTTTTAATCTAGTTACATAACGTTTGGAGGCAAAGATTGTGTTCAAATGTTGTGTTTAGAGTCTGTAAATTGGTAAAATAGAGAATTGAGCGCGACGGACCATTTCGGTTCGACTGACGCTTAACCGAGTCAGTGCGTTC
Source organism: Hyposmocoma kahamanoa (assembly GCF_003589595.1). Taxonomy (NCBI): domain Eukaryota; kingdom Metazoa; phylum Arthropoda; class Insecta; order Lepidoptera; family Cosmopterigidae; genus Hyposmocoma; species Hyposmocoma kahamanoa. Next base: position 815,969 of record NW_020653762.1, read on the forward strand.
GATTTCGTCCGGTTCCGGTCTGAGTGAACGGATGGCCGGTCAATCAGAGCTATCTGTAACCTGAACTAATCTATATAAGGATGATTGTGGGCTTGGTAATCTTTTGAAGAAAGTATCGGATTTGACGTACGCGTTTTACGCGTGGGATTATAATGGAATTTTACGGTTTTCATATTTATGTACTTATTTTTTATGCCTTAGTGACTAATTCAGAAAAAGGCTTAATTAAAGGAAATAATAAAAAAATTTGGGGGTTTTAAAAATATATAGTAATAATTAATACAGATTTGATCATGAAAGTTAATGTTGTGTTCCACAGGGTAATATACTAAACCTTGGATTTTATTCAAAACCAAAGTTATTTTGCAAACTGAATGTATTATTAATAAATTTTTTTAATATTTTGTGAATGTAAAGCTTCTTTACTTACAATAGTATCAATAGATAAAATATTGTTATACTACTTACATGTCACGCAGTTCGTTCAGAATAAACCTGTAATCAAAAACAAGCAACATTAATAATCTTGACATTATTATACTCATCCACTTCAAACGTTTGAACAAATGATATAAAATGCAGTGTCAATAATAATAATATACGTAGGGTAAATTACGCCAATGAGTATATACATAGATATATTTTGTATGTTTTGCTAGGTACGTGTGAGCCCCTAATTAGTGGGGTGCGGTGAAAAGCCTCGGGACTGACGAATTCCCGGCTCAGATAGAATAAGACGCCTTTATTTACATGCAAACGAAGTGCTTATGAAAAGAACAAAATCTGATTATAATGGTGCGTAGAGCAGAATTTAAAATTTTTGAACCTGGAAGTAAGTTAAATAAACAGAGATCTTAAAATAGTGTTAGAAATATAATGAACATTATGAGAATACTGTAATAGATAACGTAACTTGAACATAGTTTAAAAACATATTTTTTTACTGCTTTTACTAAAAACAGAAGTATAAAATAAAGACCAAGGGGGGTAGACATTAATACCACACAAGTTGACAAATATCTTGAGGGAGGATTGTGATTGTATATAAATATAGTTTCTGGTATAATAATAATTCAGAGATTTTAATCAACGTTTCTGTCAAAAGCCGCACTTCAAACGGATGAAGGCATCCATTGGGCGGAATCTCGAACCGCAGTGCTGTTTGTATTTATTAAATCGTATTGTTCTTTGTGAATTTAATCATTTGTATCCGTTTTTTTATTTTAAATATTCATGTTGTATTGTCGTCGATATACTTGTCCCTAACAGTTGGGACAGCTGGTAGGGATTAGTGGAATAGGCCTATTTGTTTGCGTTAAAAGTCAAATATTGAGATGCCAATTAGGGCTTTTTTAAATTTATTGAAATGTTTCAATAGAACTCTTAGCTGCTAATCACAAGAAATTTTATTTATTTGTCACTAACGCATGATTACTTTTTCGTTATTTTATGTTTCTTGTGTTTAGTCAAATTTAGAATAGCAACATTAGCCAAACTGGTCTGTGTTTGATGTTTGTTAGAGTTTGCCAATAACGACAATAATATTTTCTTATCGTTTGTTAATACCAAATACTCCCGTCTTTTGTTGTCACGATGTTGTTAATAGTATTATAAACGACAACAAACTGCGTTATGACAAAAGAAACGTGCGTGAGTCAAAGTTTGAGGCGGCAATTAACGAGGGCGTGTTGCGGTGCGGCGCGCCTGGGAGCCCGTGTCACGTGACCGCACGCTGAAGATGTTACTCTCTGTTGTACAGTGTATAACATTTAAGCATATATAGTAATATAATCCTTATGTACGTACATTTACCCTATACTTTAGGACAAGTGTTATGAAATTTGAAAAAAAAAATAAAACGTGGTAGAGTCTTTGCCCAGCACTGAGGCGCAAATTTTATAATTTTCTTTTTTCAAATTAGGACGAAAGTCTTTAGGTGGAAAACCTTACTAGCGCCTTCATCGTGGACTCATCAGGTACCTACGCCCTAAACCCTGGCGTAATACGTTCTGTAGTAAAAGTCTCCTGACTGAGGATGATGACGATGATCGATGAAAATCAAAGATCGTAAAACAAAGATATAAAATACTAATTGGTTAATTTTTAATAAACCAAAAAGTATTAACACAGCATTGGTATCACTAAAACATTTGTTTTAAGATTTTTAGAAATGGAGACCAACGTTTACATGGAAAGTGATAATAATGGTTATTTGTATATTTATGCCAACGCACATGTAGTGTTTCGAGTAAACAATTAAAATTGCCCAGCAGTGGTACGTAGGTATTATACGTTGATAATGACAATTATTTAATCATACCTATCGCATATGACAAAAGTTGTGAAGCCACGGAATAACATTGTAAAGGAAGTAATACATTCAATCAGGAGTCGAAAGTTTATAAGTAAAAGTTTATGGAAAAGCCTTACTGCTGACAGACCTTCTAAAACTCCTTACAATTTTGGGGCTTTAAGTAGAGTTGAAACAAGCCAAATAAAAGCAGATCAAATGCGAAATCAAAAGGTTCTCCGTATAAAACAAATCGTACTAAATTGAGTTAAGCAAGTTTCCATTGATGTCTGGTAAATGAATAATTTAATGTATTGACTTTTAATATTGCGGTACATCGTTTGAGTTTAAGTCTTTCAATTGTTTTAAAGTTTTGGAGCCATTCTAATATGATTTTACAAAAAGCTTTATCCAGTATATTAAATGTACTCTGTGTTACTTTCAGAATAAGATGCTAATACTTGTGAATTCCTTTAGAGGGGCCTTGGTGCGTGGTGGCTATTTTTTCGTTCTAGATAAAAGTTTCAAACTCTTGCCTGCTTAGGCAGTACAAAACATTTTTTGTATTAGAACATGAGTTGCATATATTCTTTTTTTAGGAAAAACGTTTATATTATAAACTAAAAGTGAATCAGATGATTGCGAATGCAAGTTGTTTGAACTGTTTTTAATGGTACTACAATTGGTATCATCATCTAAGCCCTTTTTTCTTGGTATTTGGTGAGTTTTATTTTCGATTATTCTTTTCTATTAAATGTATGCCTCCCAAGGTTGTACATACATAGTTTCTTTGAGAAATCATCTTCCTATTGTTTTCAGTTTTCTACACTAATAGACCTCACTTCCTTAAACTCTTTTTCAGCAAACTTCTTTAAATTTGCCTGCTTTGCCTTTTGCAAACTCGGTGTGAAACACAGGAGATTTTTTCATAGTATTCTATATCAAATTATCTATAAGATAAAAACAAATCCCCTTGGCTCTAAAACTCTATTTATGACAAAATTTGTCGAACCTATAACAATGTAATAACGGACTTTAGAGACCACATTGATGTTGTTGATAATAATCTTTATAGACTTTGTTCCAATTTCCTTAATCACGGCAACTGTCTCCCATTAGTATCGTGAAATCTATATCTAGGCGTTTGTTTTATCCCCACTAGTTTTAAGTTTGTAATCCCTTTTATTCCTTACGCCAACGTGTTTGCGTTTTGTATGATTATGTTGTATGTACATATCTTAGATTTTACATTCTGGACTGATACCTTTAATATTATTTCATATATTATAATATATGCCATTGGATGTAAATTTTTTTGTATATCTAATAAATAAAATAATGTCAGTACAGAGTACTAAAAAACCGACCTCAAAAGTCATTCATTGCTTAGTTTGTCACATCATCAAAATCGGTTCACAAATACCGGTATCGGAGTTATCGCGTAACATACAACTAAAGACAACATACTGTCGAATTGAAAACCTCCTTTTTTGATGTCGGTTAACAACTCTAAACTACAACATCAAAGTCCTCTCCATCAGCTATTTTTTGGCTACCTTTTCTTCTTCACTAACATGAAGATCAATAATCGGAATGGTCTTAACGTGCCATTTGCGTTGTTCAACATGTCCGACCGTGAAACTTTACGTTATCGCATCACGTAAACTGTCACTGCTCTGTGTTCTTGTATAGAATATGACGGCGTTGTTGTTTGGTTTAAGTTGTGGAGGAGTTTGATAGTGAAAATATATACAATACGCGATTCTGGGAAAACTAAATACTATCTATTGTGTGATTATAAAGCAATAAACTTTACTTTAGACTTTAAAAGATTATAACGTGATTATATAAGAAGAATACTAATCATGTTGCTACAATCGCGTTCATGAAGGGTAGTTATAAACAAATCAGGTAACAAGCAAGACTGATACAAGCAATAAATAAGACTTGTCCGCAACTTCCTACATTTTGTACCAAGGCGCTAATGTGTCTCTTTGAGTGAAAATTCTGCAGAAAATGATAAATAAGGATCCTGACGGGAACCGAATTTTGATGGGGACCCTTTGTATCGTATCTTGTTTCAGAGTGGGCTTATCCGTCCTGAATAATAGTAGAGCATTTAGGTTGTTATTATAAATAAAGGCCGAAAGCCGATATCCAATCGAGGACGCAATAAACAGGGAATGGAGATGAATAGGGTCCCAGAGGAAAATAATGTTATTAAAAAGACAACGCCGTTGACCTTACGGTGTCTCGAAATAGGTGGATCAATGATATTGAAGTATTTTGGGGGTTACGAATCGTTAGACTCAGGAAGGTACCAAAATAGCATAGTAAGAACGAATCACTTAAGGGACCTCTTTTTACTAGACACCGGGTTATTGGATCTAGACGAATAAAGCTATTATGTAAGGTTTACCCTTTCTACGACTGTGTAAAACATTTTTAAGTTAAGCTTCTCTGAATAAATTCACGTTGCAATATAATAAGGCAATTTAGTTTCCGTGAATCTTTTGAGAACACAAAGTAACTACCGTATATTAAATTGTATAGAAATACCACTTTATTAAATTAGGACCGTGTTCTTATAAGAAAGTCCTCTAACTTCAAAATGATTTCCTTTTCAAATTAAATACATAATTTTAGGGGTTTAAATACATTATTATATTATTATTTTACATGTTTGAGGATACACTTCCATATAGTCTAATATGCCCTTTATCTGTAGCATCCAAACACGGTTTCGGGTTCCAGGGCATTAAAGGCCTTTTCAACCCTTCAAATACAGTATAGGGTGTTATGTAAATCGCGGAAAGGATGGTTTTGTGAAAGAATATTTTAAAAGAGAGAAAGTATATACGTATATGTAAATATTTCAATTATTAAGCTGCTGTAGTTAGTTTTGTCCACGAAACAACAAACTATAAAAATGAATTCATTAGCTCAAGACCGAAGCTAAAACAGAAATAATTTGAAATAATTTGACTAACATTACTTATTCAAGGCAAAGAAGAAACAAATGTATCTTAGATATTCGAAACCGCTTTCATAATTAAAACTATGAAAAAATAAGAAAAGCGTTTAACCAGCTAATGGAGAATTAGACTTAGTACAAAAAAAAACTATTTTAAGAAACAAAGAACAAACAACCCAATCAAACACCAACAATGGAAATCAATTGCGGTCCACGTACAACACTTAACAATATTCCATTGGCATCGCTGTAAATATCCCAGATGCTGCTTGGAATTGGCCTCTTAGGAACGTTGCCAGAAGAATAGAATCGGCTCGCATTGCAATCAACTGCCAATGAGTTATTTGCAATTGAAAAGACGATGGTGTTGCAAGATACAAACGATGAATTGCCTAAGTAAGAATACCGATCACAACCAGTTTTACCACTTTGTGCCTTTTGCGGTTGAAACCCTGCGTCTCTGGGGGCCACGTGCATAAAATTTTTGGCTAAGTTTTATTAGCAGTAGAGCGCGTTGTGAAAGAGATATTCCAGGGAAGTACTGTCACCAATGTGAGCATTACTGCGTTCCAGTTTGGAAAAGAAAGGGTGCTGGTAAAATTACTGGCACATGGGACTTCTCAACTTATGCGTGAGGGTGATGGGCGCAGTGACAGTGTTCCTAAGATCGTGTCGCTTACCACCAGCGACTTGTTCGTCTCGTCACTTGGTATTATATGAAAAAAAGTATTTCAGTACACCCTTTTAAAGCCTCTCGTGACAGGATGGCAGACTGCTATTTCCGCCAAAGAATAAACCATCTAAAGACGAAACATTGCCAACTTCCTGGTCCCAATGCCCCAGGGCGTGACAGTAGATGTAATTTTCGCCTTTTATTTTTCCGTATTAAAAATTCTTCATTTCTTAAAAAAAATGAAAAGAATCTCAGGGCCTGTTAAATTAGAGGATTTTTTTGTACTGATATACAATTATGAAACAGAAAAAAAGTGACGGGAAGAAGACCAAACAATCATTCAGTCACCGTACGTTACTTAGACAACAACTTTGTAATTAAAATATATAAGCAAGTTACAAAACAATACATACAATATAGAATCGGATTTTGAGATAACTTTAACACCCCTAGTTAGTTATACATTCTCATGCGACTAAACAGCGCAATGCAGTACGAAATCTTCAACCATCTTGGTTATGTTAGAACCGGACCTAAGAATTATAAGAGGTTAGTATTTTACCACAAAATATGTTCCAAATGATAAATATACAATATAAATTATTTAGAAATTGACGTTCGCCTCCAAGTAATACAAGAAGAAGAATGGCCAGGAATCTTCTAATTGAACTCGAAGGCTGTCCGAAAAAAGCACTCACATAGGGATGATTTACTAAGGGCAGTCTAGTGTGGAGAAACGTGACTCGGCTGAGTTGACTCACGTGACTACCACTACTATTACATTCATTGAAAATCTAGTTACTGAGGGAAAGGAAAGATTACAATATACGCATAATGTTTCAATTGTAATCACGATCAATTAATATGTAGCGCATTTCCTGATTACAAAATCTGCACTTTTATGAAATTGGCAATAGAAATACCAACACAATATTCTATTGTATCTGTTAAAAGCCAAATAACAGTTAGTAGATGAAAAACGCACACGGGTGATAGTCAAAACAAAACATTGCATTTTTTTCTTTTGCCAAATAATTCAGCTAGCACTAGCTATTCCGGATTCCGTATAAACCGAGTAATGGACCGGCCATTAGTCCGGATCCTCTTTCTAGTTTATTTTTATATCATTTTTTCTTCGCACAAGCAATTCTTTCTCTTTGCCTTGATTAATTAACTTGTTGATGTTTTTTTTTTCAAATGCTGCGGTTTGTTTATCTGGTCCGTCTTTTGTTGTGTTAGGCGAAAAAATTGTGTTTGATTATCGTTCAAGATATTGTTGTTTTTTGGCTGACAAAAAAAATTTTTTGAAAGTAAATATATAAAAAATTTCAAGTGATAAATTTTGTAGAACAAATTTTATGCCGATGAAAGAAAATAAACGTTTACTTAATACATTGTAAGTTTATTACCAGTTTATGTATATAACCTAAACACAATTGCAAATAGAAGTCGTTTGTAGGATACATAATGAGAATGACGCATTATGATCAAATGTTTCAAATCATGCAGGAACAAACAAACGGTCACAAATTTCTATAAACAGAATCTTCTATTGACATTCTACAAACACTGATTGATGACACAGTTGTACCTGTTAAACCAAAAAATTCAACGTCAAGTGCAATTTGATTGATTTTGTTTATGGCAGCTGTATATTTACACTCGAATGTAAAAAAAATATTTTTTTTTATTTTAAAAACGCTTTGACAATGCTGTTGGTTGTTGAATACGAGAGGATTGTGGGAACTAAATGTACGATGACCTATCGAACGTTCTAGATATTGCTGAAGCGATAAAGTCCAGAAAGGTGTAAGATAGTTCCATACCGATAACTGACAATAGCAGGTTCAAACCGAAGGACTTGAGTAAACCAGGTATCCAAACGTTTAAAGTTTCGTCTTAAAATGCTACAGTAAGCTCAATATAGTAAGTTAAAATTTACGTTATAAGCATTGACTTACAAATAAATGGACGACGGGTCTAATACAAAAACCACGAAAAAAATGTCCCAAGTCAACCTATTCGAAATTTAAATTGTTATGTCATCGCAGTATCGCGCTGTCCGTAGAACAAATGAAGACTAAAGCGGAGTGTCGCGCTCTGTATACGATTTTAGCGCCTTACAAGTGCGGACACTTTTTAGCGCGGACCCGACGTCCATATAATTGTAAGTCAATGGTTATAAGATATTATTTGTAGTAAAACAACAATCGACAAGTACTTCAATCCTGTGCAATCAATTGAACAAACACGATATATAAAAACCAGCAAACAGAAACATAACATTTCAAGTGGTTGAACGGCATCCGGTCTTTCAATAAACTTAGTGTCAAGTCCACACTTGTATGGTTGCTCAAGCCGTTGGGAAGAGCCTCGTAAATCTGTCGGTGAAGTTTGCTACAAATCCTGGACGCCTTTTTACTTATACCGCCGAAAGGGTTTCAAAGCTGGAATCTGCTTTGTAACGTGAGTTAGGTAAAACCGTGACCAAAAGAATTCGTAAGTTTGAATTTTCATTTGCCAAAGTGATATTGACCCTGGTTTATAAAAAAAGGGTGGAGACATAGAGTTTGAAAAAAATCTAATCTAGCTTAGCCTTAATTTGATTTTCTTGCACTAAAAAAGTTAATTACAGGACACACAAAAGACTAAAAATACTTTTGAAATTTCATTTCCTAAACTAATCTCATCGGTTATCAAACCTTAGATCTTCTCGTCTAGCACCCACATTGCTTTAATAACTAGGCCAACGAACGAAAGTTACTCCGTAAAGGTAGTTAAATATTCCCACAAAACCCCGTGGAAAGGAAAGACTGCATGGTGAACCAATGACGAGAAATACTAAATACCCTTAAATAAAATGGGAAGAAGAAGAAATTCAACGCAATGTTTGAGTAATATACTCGTATATTTGTTTCTGTAAAATAGAAACGCTTGGCCACAATTACACCTGATTTAAGCGACTATGTGACCGAAAGTAATACATGTTTGCCCAAAATAAGCCTATTCACTATACCCTTGTATTCAAGGGTATTTATGGTTATTACCTTAAATTGTAGTTCTTGGGAAACACAGTTGTCGGTAGCGTATTCTATTCCTTTGCCGTATGCAAGAAAATAGCATAGTGCATTGGGCAAATGGGTGATATATCAGTAACTTGGGGTTAAAATTACAATCTGATCACTAAATCCCCCACCCTTTTCAGGTATCCGTACATTAAATAGAATATTTTGCATGAAATGTATATGTTGTCCATTTATAAAACAACATGATTTCAGTTTCATTATTTGCGTTGACTTCTTAAACGGTTTTCAATAAAATTTTCATATTAACAACTTGTAATGTAATGGTTTTTTACAGCGTAATTGTTTTGTTGAATACAACCATAATGCTGACCACGAAAAGGTTAAAAAAATATTAAATAATAAGGATGTCCTTGACATTTTAATGTTTCTTTATTTTTAAGTTTAAAAAACGCATCAAACTTATAGATCGGGTTTATAAATTACTAAGAAAAAATTCAAGATATTGGAGATTGAATAACAGTGCGTAAACGGAGCTGGGTAATACTAAGTGCTCTTAACAGGTAACAGGCAACAAGTTACAGAAAATTACGACGTCCTGGAGGGAGATGAGTAGACGACATCGTCATAGTCGATGGCCGTAGATTGGCGACACTAGCGTAGGGTAGTGATCAATGACACAAAAGTAATGTCAACTCAACTTCAACCAGCAGTATACATGATAATAATCATGATGAGAGACACTGACTATATAATATGTGCGTGCATGCGCGCGTGCGTGCTTGCGATATAACGTTTTGCTCACTGACGAAACAAATTACAAATAATTACATACGCTCTATAATTAACACACAGTTTCTCATATAAAATACAATTTTGTCATGTTTACATATGGTATTTATCTCAACTCTCTTTTGACAGTTTCAAAAAATTACTTTTTGATTTTTTTATGACACCAAATGACGAGACAATCGAGTCATGCGCCTGGTGGTAAGCGACACGACTGTCCATAGCAGTTGCAATCAGAGCTTTAAATCGCAAAGATTTGAGGTGCACTGCCATAAGTCCCAATGCTCACATTACTGCTTGGCAATAATACTGTCGTACTGCCCAGGATGAACTCTTTCACAAGTACCTGTAATGCTACAAAAAAAGTCGTAACTTTACAAATAAGAATGCGGTAATATTAAATTCTATTCTAATAACAAAACTGATTTCCTAATCTATCTTTGTTAGAACTTGATGATTAACTGACTTGTAGTTCTGAAAATAACTACAATGTCGTTTGTTTTCATTATATTTTCTCCTGTATGATACTGTTCACAGGTTTGTGTAATAAACCAAATTCGCAATTTCACCATACATAAATGGAAATTATTCCGTCTGGCCGGGCAATTTAGTTACGGAACCCTTCGGCTGTGTACCGTATGGGGTTCACCATTAGCCATTCTACATCTATGTATAGCTAGATTTATTTATACAGGGTACTTAAAAATGTGAATTTCATATTTTATGGAGTTAATCTGCCGATGATGCTAAATCGTTTCTGCACAGTTTGTTCAAAAAGCTGATAAAATGATGTTTATAAAAAAAATATACTAGAAAATTGTAAATGAAGGGTAAGTATAGTAGCAGTAGAAGTATTTGTGAAAAAGTTCATCGAGGGAAGTACTGCCCCCTTAACTATTTCTGCCATGAAGCAGTAATGCGAGTATTACTGCGTTCTGATTTGGCACGGTAAGGGTGCTGGTGAAATCACAGATACATGATACTTGACAACTTATGTCTCAGGGTGACAGGCTCTATGGCATGTGTATTACAAAAATAAAAAATAGATAGAAGAAAAGAGAAGAAGAACGAGACCAGAATAGCATTTAGTGAACAAATAAAAAAAGAAGGTTGAAATGAGCAGCTAGAAAGAAGTCAAAGAGCTGGCTATGGATCGTGAAGAATTAAGGAGGTTACACCGATACGAGTGAAGCTCTTAAATAAGAAGAAAATAATAATTGAAAAGAGTATGTATATTCCTCAAGGAAACTTATCCATTAACATGAGTAGATTTATCGAAGCATATGACACAGACATTAATATATACAGAATATAACTCTGAAAAATAAATTACAAATGCGTATGGAATAAATGCCTGTATCCTAGGAAAATGGACACGATAGTCCACAGACATGTCTACAAAGTTAGTATGAATTAAAAAATATTAAGTAGAATATTTATATTTGTTTATTTTTGTAATTTAAAAGCGGTTAACTATTCTCAACTATGCTACAGTAGTGGAAAATATACTATTTTTCAAAGTGATGAAGATATCAATTGTCTTCCAGAATTTATTTATAAATTTATATTATTTATTATTTTCTAAAGATGTGATATGAAATCGTTCATTCATTACATAAATTGGATCTTCTTAGGTAATGGATTATTGTTCTGGGTTTTAATTAATTTGTTTGGAGTACCGACATTGGCAACAACCTTTTTAATTAAATAAATGTCTTGATTAAATTTCATATCCTTCGCGCTTCAATTTGCCTTTCTACCTGTCTGTTTTCACTTTTTCAATAACGTCTAGTTTTTAATTAACGAATCAGAATGTATGTATCCAGTGTTACTCCCAACAAAATATAAAACAACAAAATAACAAACCCTTTACCCTATCAGTCCTTAAAATTGACGAATCTGATTACAGGGTGCCAGCAATTAGGGTCCGGACGCCCCGAAATGGGAACTAAATGGGACGATGGGACAGCATCCAGATATTTGCATACACGCGTTGATTGCTAGTATCGATTGGGACCCTTGTTTTGTTGTTGTTGAATCTGATCGGGTTGGCTATGGACTCCATTATCCGTACATCTACATCTGTGCCACCAAGAGTTTAATTATTATTAGCTACCATTATGTCATTACCATTACCACCACTTCAAGAAAAAGAGTTAAATTTGATACTGTTGCGAAGTTTAAACTCTAACTATATATCCACAACATTTCGGCTTATTATATGACAACAAAAGTCCACGGGATTGATTCAACTCTTTCAGATCGTTTCTACTTATGATATTTTTACACAATAAATATGAAATCCATTACGAAAATATTACAGAAAGCAATCCCTAGATTACTTATTCGTCCTTTTCCAGGGAATCTGCTTACGAATGAACACGAATATGTTTTAAAGCATAAGAAAGAAATGTTTTCATAGCATTACATAAATAATATAACACATTGAATACATAAATATACATAAATGATATACTTAATATATATAACATAATGGTAAAGAATTTAGAGATTTTAAAAAATATTGACGGTCGCGCTCTGGGGAGTTGTACTCAGTAGATTGGCAACGTTCCCTCTTCGGATTGCTAAAGTTAGTCGTTGATGTAAGTAGCTTCTAGCCTAGCCTTCTAGTCATCGGAAGCTTCAAAGAGGCGAAATGAAACCTCTAAAGCTAATAGTTTTGCTTACGAGGCTTGGGCACTTCCATCACAAAAGTTGTGACGCTGGTTAGGTCACGTATTTGAGGTTTTTGTGGTTCTCGGCTGATCTGGCATAAGAGTCTGTGCACTTTATGCTTGACTGGATGGCCAGGGCTTATCGCGCCATCGTGACTGAAAACATCAGTACATCACACGAGCATTAGCAGATGCGTAGATAGTTCTCACAGTTGGACTTCAATGTAATTTAAATTTGAATAAAATTGGGCAAACTCACTCACTCAGTTACTTTATTGCAATTACCGAAACAATATGGAAATAATCGACTAAATTATGGTAAATAAAATTGAATTGTTTTCGCACACACATATCACACACAATTGAAGCGCGTGCGCATGGTAGTAAACGACACGTCTATCCATAACAATTGCAATGCCGCAGACCTTTAAGTCACAAAGGTTTTGGGGGCACTACCACTCCGCCCATCATAACCTGAGACATAAGTTATAAGCGTCTGTTCACCGTAGAGGTTGATTTTACAGTCAAGCCAAAACACAACCTGAAATGGGAGAGAACTGAGACATGCATATGTGTCGATGATATTGATTGAGGTGGCGGTTTTGTGCAATACAACTGATATTTGATGGATTTACGACCCTGGAATATTCTAGAACTGAATTTGTGAATTTACTGTCGTAGAATATGTGGTTATTGATTCTGAGAAAGCAATAGGAGACTGTGAATATCTATTATGACGCATCAATATTATTGGAATTGCAGAAATTAAAATGAGGAAGTATGAAACACCACCTAAGAAACCTCTCACGTATATTACATATCGAAAATTTTCATATCCACACGGAGTATAAGCTTGAAAAGAATCCTCTTTCAAACCAAATATTAATACAATTCTAGAATAGAGTAAAAATAACGAAGTCTGCACAGGTCAAAGTTGTCAGCCTACAAATGTTTTTTTGTAATTTTGTATTCATAGTATTTTTGAGTTTTCTTAATTTTTAAATTTAGCTGTAGTAGTTTTTGGTGCAATTGGTTAGGGCATCTATTTGTTAACCCAATGACGTACTGACCAGCAAATACTGGCGTTTAGGCAAATTCTCCACGAGAAACCTGTGTTCCACATTGAAAGAGGTCGTACATTATTAAGTCTATGCTCTTTTTATCGCTACAGACTATTTGGCAGCAACATTTTTCTGCATTTCGTCATACGTTATGCTATTTTGCAATAGAATACGCGTGCCAGTTCGTCGTGAAGTCAGGTGGACTGTCTTCATACATTTTAGTTTGTGTAACTCTGCAAGTACATTTTGTCTGGTCTAGCTCACTCATTATTATCTCTCGGTCCACGTTCCTACCGTTAGCTACAGTCATTTAATAAAATAATACATTGTGTCTACTTCCTAGTACAAAAAAACAATTGTCAATATAGAAAAGTTGATTCCATGTACCAGAACAATCCATATATGCAGGCTACAAGAAATGATAATTTATTAACCAAATCCAAATTGCATAATTAATGATCGTCCTCCACACAGCCGTTAATTGTTAACTAATGCCAGAACACTATTACTCAAAGGATTATTGAGTCTTAGCTGATGGAATTGATTTCAATTTACATTACATTAAGGTCTATTTGTGTTTAGATATACTTACTTATCTATTTAGTGTCGTCAAAAGCATTTAGTTTTAAATGTATTTCAATGTTCCTACTTAAATTTTGAAAAAATGTTGTCTTATTAAAGTACTCAACTATTTTCTTAAGCGAGATGGAAATTTCACACATTGTTCAAGAGTTGTGCAACTGTTTTTTCCTCCATCATTAGCCACAGGTTTTGTGAGATAGGTACTATTAAAGATTGATATTATAATTATTAATAACGCAATAATAACGCAGTAGGGAAACCCAGTATCGCGGGCGCCATGGACACACACATATACAACCACAAATTATACCCAAACACACGAGAGAAATAAATGTAGGACACACAAATATCTTTCCCGGCCCGGGAATCAGATTCTGGACCTCTAAATTGAGAAGCAACCGTTCTCCAACTAGGCCATCACCGCCTGTTTTTCTATGATATTAAAAATATGAGTGCAAATAATAGTCGGTAACTGATCTTTGCTTTACACTGCGAACAGAAGTTATTAGAATGGTAAAAATATACAAAAAACGATTCAATATCAAAAGGATGTAAGTAGCTGAAAATCCATTCTTGAAGTTTCGTTTGACAAAATGCCCTAGAGAAAGAGAAAGCGTACTAACCATGAACTTACTTAAAGAGGGTAAACAAAGGTCAAACTAAGATACGGTTGAAAAAATTGCCAACGACACTAATACAGAATGACGAATCGAAACAGATTAGTTTTGTGATCAAAGGGAGGAAGTTGGATCTTTGGAAGTTTTTACTCTCTTGCCTGACAGACCGGGTAATTGGATCGGAGACGAGGAATATTTGAGAAAATTCGAAAAACCGCGAGGCGGAAAAGACGAAGACGTTAGGCTTGTTGGATTTTATATTTGTCTTTGCTTTGTAAAGAAAATAGAAGTTGGAAAATTTACTTGGATGAGGACAACGGAGCCAGTTCCATATTTGTTGTTAAAATCAAATGAAAATATTATCCTTAGCGAATTAGTATATAACTTTGAAAATAATCAATCCCAAACGAAACTTTATCAAGTTCTAAAATACACAAGCTCCTTTATAAAATTACAATGTAAGATTGGAAAACAAACAGAAAATTTCCATGCATCGCAAACAGCGTAACAAGACAATCAATAAAACACTAATGAGACATATTGAGAAGCAATAAACGATTGACATTCTAATATAAAGGGATTTAGATAAATATCGGACTAATAAACGATAAAAATGCACAAGATGTCCCTACGACCTACCGCTGAGAATGGTGCAAGGAGCAAACTGAAGAGGAAATAAATTGCATTGAAAGAAATAAACAAAATGATGTAACTTGTAAAATGCTATTTTATTTTTCAATATACCAACAAAAAGTTTGTAGTTCAGTCATAGTTCAGTGTTGTTTATAATGTCGGCAGACAGGAAAAGAATGATAAGGTTGAAAATGGCGTCACTAGAATTCAAGTTGAAACAAATAAATTCTATGCTTTTATCGATTGATGTGTTGATTTCAGAGAATCATGTTAGATTTTATTTATGTTCTTTATCTGACGACTCCAGTAATTGTAACAATTTCAAATAATGCTGTGATTGAATAAATTAAGAATTCTCCAAACAATACCATTTTTCTGTGTGTGCAGGCCAAGAATTAACCAATTGATATCCTAATCTGCATAACTAACTCATTACACGTCCACTGCTGGGCATGGGTCTTAAAAAACTTAATACGCCAAGTCGATTTTAGTAGCAGTAGTGCCTTAAGCTTTACCAATTAAGACACGAAACGAATCAGCAGAGTTATGACTTTTTCTGTGTTTGTGGCAGACCTTTGTTTTTATTTTTCTAACGATTTTGAGAGATATTGATTTCTTCACTCAGACAGGTACCTTTACAGCTACCATGGCTGATTAGAGATGTCGCTTTAATTATTGTACTTTTTAAGTCTATTGAATGTGAATGTCACTAGAGTTGTAGAATTTTAGAGGCAGTAGAGCTCCTTATGAAAGAGTTAATCCAGGGAAGTACTGCCACCTTACCTATTTCTGCCACCAAACAATAATGTCAGCATTACTGTGTTCCGGTTTTGTTTTTTTAAGGGTAAGGGTGCTGGTGAAATTACATGCACATGGGACTTGTCAACTTATGTCTCTGGGTGACGGGTGCAGGGGCTGTGCCCCTCAGATCTTTGTGATTTAAAGCTCTGAGTGAGTTACGGACAGGCGTGTAGTTTATCATCAGGCGCACGACTTATTTGTCCCGTCACTTATCAGGGTAAAAAAATTGCCTGAAAGTGCAGGTTCGAATCCACCCATATCGAATGAATTTTTTCTTACTGCTATAACAAACTAGCGGAGTAATATCTCCAAAATAATTGAAAATCATGGTGATAAAACATCGTGACATTCAATAAAATTTAAAATTAAAAGAAATGCACTAAAGCAGTTTTGAAGAAAAGGCACTTTTTTACCTAAAGCCATTGACTTACAAATAAATGGACGGCGGGTCTAATACAAAAACCACGAAAAAAATGTCCCAAGTCAACCTATTTAAACATAGGACATGTAAAGGAATATGACAAAGCTTAAAACGTTGAATTTAAATTGTAATGTCATCGCAGTACTGTCTAATTTTGCTTGCTTCGCTGTCAGTCGAACAAACGAAGACTAAAGCGTGAATGACGCTCTGTATACGATTTTAACGCCCTATAAGTTCGGACACTTTTTAGCGCGGACCCGACGTCCATATAATTGTAAGTCAATGCCTAAAGCATATAAATTGTACCAAGTCCTAAAACACCCTACATTAAAACGCTACCCAAACGTAACACCGTGATACGAATATCAATAGAGCAATGAATTTAATTAACTTTAAACCGTAAAGCCTATTTGCATTTTTATAAGGTTTTAATGAAAAAGCTTCCTTACTTAACGATGTCGTAGCTATTAAAAGAAACGTTACGTTGCAAAGTGGCTATAGAGCCGTAAGAATTTTTTTTATTAAATAAAACCGATTATAATAATAGCCGTGCCAGCATGATTACAAATCCATATTTCAAGCCGTGACAGCATAAATTACGAATCCATTTTAATTTAAACTTAAGTCGTCGTTTTAAGTATGACAACTCGTTTAAATTTACCATTGGTTTTTATTTTCAACATTTGTCATAATTTTAATGTTGATGAGCAAAAATTCATGGTGGTACATAGCAAAACTTTTTTTCATAATTTCCGCAAATCGCCGTGATTAAACTATAAAAGCCATTGAATAGAAAAAATCGAGGACAAATAGTACCACAGCAAAGTAAATTAAACAGTCAGGACGTTTAAGACTAACTTTGTCAAAGCACCAGTGAATCGGGTCTAATGACGGAATCGACTGACGGGATCGGTTTCTGGGTTCGTAAAAAGTTTAGATTAGACTAGTGATGGGACGTTGCTGTCTATATATATGAATGTCGACACTGTTTCAATGGAACGGGACTTAAAAAGTGCTGTAATGGAGCTACCTCCTTGGTAATAGATAGATAAACAATTTATTCACTAATACAAAATTTAAAAAAATATATACATAAAAGTGAAAGAGCGCTGACTTAGCACATTTCAAATTTGCTAGTTTCCAATAACCACTAATGTTCGATAGAGACTAAATGTAGAAAATATTTGTAAGCAAAAATATACCAGAAGACAATAAGTTATTAATTACAGTAATAAATAGTTATTTTTTAAAGTAAATGGACTGCAAAATGAATTGCAAGTAGGGAATTTCATTCCTGGGCTGTGCGCATATTAAAAGATGATGAAAAGCGCTTAGTACGCTTGAAGAGAATATCGACCAAGTAAGGATAATATCCCGTATGTATGGATATCCGATGTTAAAAGGGGGCGTGCGGAATGAGCTGATGGAGCTCATGGGCATATTTACCGAAATATATTCTATAGAATATAATAAATAACGCACACACTCAACATAGCCCCACACTAGGGAAACCCTGTGTCGCGGGTGCCATGGACACACAAATAGACAACCACAAATTACACCCAAACTCACGAGAGAAATAATTGTAGGCCATACAACTATTTCGCCCGGCCCGGGAATCGAACCTGGGACCTCTGCGTGGCAGTCCGGCATGGTAACCGTTCGGCAACGGAGGCAGTTATAGAAAGTTTTTAAACTATAAATAATGATCACCAAATTAATGTTTACAGCCGCTCATATACTGCGTTGTCTTAGATGCTTGAAATCTGTTCTAAAAATCGATGTTATGTTAAAATTTATCATAATCTCAAAGGCATGAGGTCAGTACAAACGTGGCTGAGGGAAAATCAACTAATATTATGCATTCCATCGATTGTATATGTTGATCGTAATCAAACAAACAATGGAACTATGTCTATAATACACATGTGCTATATTTATTCATCATCATCATCGTCGTTAACCGTTACAGTACTACTGCTCAGCAAGGGCTTTAAAGAGAAGGCCATAATCGGCCCGTTGATCCAGTGTGGTTTAGGGAAATTATACCACGCGTTATCCAAGGACTGTGAACCGTCATCTCATGCAGGTTTCATCTAGATATTTTTCTTCGTCTTTAGCGAGAGGTATTGATACAAATGTGCGTAAGTTAGAAATTGCCATCGCAAGGATACAATCGTCCACCTCTGAATTGGAAAGCGACCGTTCTCTCAATAGGCTATCATCGCACTATATACACAAATAATTTAATAAGTATTCATTTATTGCACTGTAAATGGTATCATATAAAAAATTCGAACGAGAAGTACCGTTGAAATCAAAAAGATTTCACGTATAACTTTTTTTGAAATTGAACAGAATTGGAGTTTGAAACTTATCGATATCCAATTCGTGAGCTACACTAAACTAGAGTTAACTAACGGACGGGGGCTTGTCTGGACATTTGCAGAGTACCACAAAGACTTCGTTAAAGATTTCTTTGTCCGACAACTCGCGAACGATCCGTCTGCTCGGAATGCAAATGCTGAAGCACTCGAAGCGACACAATTCTCACAAGATGGTGTTGTTCAAAATGTGTTCATATGACTCCTGTTGTGTGATGATTTTGAAACATGATGGAATTCAAATTCATAATAAATGTATGTCGTATGTAAGCAAACTACATGTGAAATGGTTTTATTAATTAAACTTTATAGTACAGAGTTCCTGAGTAAGAAACAATACACATGGAATTTTGTGGATAAACCTTTGTTCGTACATACATGATTAATTTCAAATACCGTACGACATTAACCTCCTTGTGAAGGGAAGACTGCCACTTTACCTATTTCTGCCGCCAAGCAGTAATGCTCACATTACTGCGGTACGGTTTTGAAAGGTAAGAGTGCTGATGATATTGTAGGCACACGGGACTGGTCACTTACGTCTCAGGTTGACAAGCACAGTGACAGTGTCACTCGGATCTTTGCGATTTAAAGTTCTGAGTGGCACTGCAACTGCTACGGACAGGCATGTCGCTTACCAATAGGCACACGACTTTTCCGTTCCGTCACTTGGAATCATAAAAACGACATGAAAAAGATAAACCGATCACTACCATAGACAGTTGTCATATAAGTAAAAGTAAAGTTTTTGTTTCACTATAATTTTAAACCTCGTGTATTTACATTCTGAACTGTAAATAAGATCCAGTTATTTTTTTTTCTCGTATTACTGTTTTTTTTTTATCTCCATTAAAAACACTTTTTTTTTAAATTACATATTCTATGATCTTTGTTGTTTTTTTTAAAAAGGTGCAGGTTCTGAATTCGACTGTTTTTTTTGTGTGTATGATACATGATTACTCCGAACCAATGATTTTTTTTGTTGAAATTTTACATTTGAAGAAAATGTTCCACTTCTAAGGGCAAAAAATTAATGTGAAAAAATTTTAGTTACAATATAAAGTTTTCGTAACATAACACAATTGGTGTATAACCAAAGAGAAAAAGATCCGATAATGAAGGGCTAATCCTCCACCCTTGACAGCATGAAAAAAACTCCTTAACAGAAAGTTTCTTGCAAATTTTCCTTATAACCAGCTCGGTGTAATTGGCAAAAGGCTGCGATAATGATGTTTGCAGACGTCTGCTCCCGGGGAAAGTAGTTAGGAAAATAATGGTACACGAGGCTATGTAGGATATCAGAGAAACACAGAACAGAGTGTTTTTTTAAGAAACCTTATTAATAATGCAAAACACAGTATTCAGGACTCTAATTACCAATATTTATATAAAAACCTTATTTTTAATGTACCAAAGAACATTTTAATTCAAGCCATGATGTGCAACAAAACAAAATAAAATACATACTCATACGTAAAATGCTATTACAGAAAATATATAAAGTAATATGTTTTCATTTGTCCATAATAGCACTAAGAAAAGTGAAGTTGTGGACAACGAAATACGTCTAGAGCTGCCTGTTCTCTCCGTGAAGTATCTAGTAAAATGCAGTAAAATTAGTGTTATTTTTTACTCTATACAGTAGGACAAATTTCGCACCCTTAGTGTAATAAGACAATACGAGTATATTCAAAATTCCAACTTTTCAGGACAGAGGTTTAAAGATTCTGCGAACAAAATTGGACGATAACTTTTTATGCTTCAACAGGAAAGTTATTGAATTTCACATGTACATGATACAAATTACTCTGATAATAAGACATCGTCAAACACCATGATTCAATTAGAACGAAGCAAGTTTGATACTTAACGACCTCTAATATCAAATATATTGTGATATTGTTGGCATATATTGTACGAGCCCTGTACTCCATCTACGGTGAAGTCGAGCTCGGCCTGTGTCGCGTCGCGTGGTTGGGTTTAGATTACGGTGTGGGCTTGTGCTCTTCGGTGGTACAGCGATTAGTACTATGGGCGCTTGACGAGGACGTTCCGGGTTCGATTCCCGATTCGAGCCAATTTAGGAAACGAACATTTCTAAGTTGGTTCTGGTCCGGGTATTCTGGGCATTGCTCTCAGAGTTATTCATTTATACATTTAACGAAAATTCACGGACAAATAATACAATTATAATATACTTAAATATGAGTAATCCAATGCCATTTACGAATTTCCACCAACATGAAATAAATTAATTATCGTTAAATTTATCTATCTCTTTTATCTCTAAATTATTGTTATTCTGGTATTGATAGTACAGGAAATTCCCAAATTTGAGAAATGTGGCTTTGTGGATTGCAGATCGGCATATTTTTCTCTCTAAATATTTCTCTTTGATATAGCTTGCATGAAAGAAAAATGTAACAGAGAGATGGTCGAGATACAACAACGCTATAAGTATCTCATTTCCACTACATAGGGAAGTATGCATTATATTTTGAACAATTGTGAGATCTTGCACTCGTAATAGAGCTCCGAACACTACCTACGCGGTGGCGTGCGGACTCTTCGGGCTTTGACTTTCGCTGGACCTCGGGCCACGGCCTCCACACTATGAATTTGTTTTAAATAAGCATGTAGCTCTTTAATATTTACAAATTCCAAAAATATATTTTGTCCACAAAATATTATCAGACAATTCTAGAAATCTTTTCGTGCCAATTTTCAGTAACATACATATGTATGCCAATTACTTAGAGATATATATAAAACTAATTCATAAAAATACACTTTCGGAAAGAGTATGGCAAGTAAAGCAAGCAATCGATGTAGACAATCGAAACTCTAGAAATAAAACCCCAATAAAAACTTATACGATAGTACACGAATATATACAAATATATCATACTCTAAGGTTAGTATTACAATCATTGATAGAGACAGCATTACGCTAAATTCATTAAAGAAACAAGTAACCGACTCAAATACGTAACAGAAATTAATAACGTGATTACAACTCATGACGTTAGCACAAACGATGTTAACGCTGGGTAGACAAACGAGTGCGCCGAGTTAGATGGCGTTCTGAATTTAGAGATGTATCATGAAATTTTGAGACCGGAAGTAAATCGGAGGACATACTAAAATGGATGGATATTGATCACATGTGTAAGGAAAAATATCAGCAAGTGGACGTTGTAGAGCAAATTGTGTAAATAACGAACTCAATATTTACATAAACAAAAGACATAAGCTTAATATCTGACTTAGCAATATTGGTAAGCGAGCAGTTAAAGGCTCCTTATATATTTACCGTTTTGTGCACCTTAAATAATTATACTAACCAACCATCAAAGGCATCCCATAAACAATTATAAACACCGCTTACTAAACTCTGAAATTTGTATTGCTTTACCAGTTTCAAAGTTTCTTTCAAAGGAGGAGCGTTAATAAAATACATTCTTATCTACCCTTCCTGGAGGTAATTTCATTTCATCCTCGTTCACAGTTGTTCGCCATTTGTACGTGCTGGAATTGACGTAAGTACTTAACGTTAAATTTGGCTTCCAGTTTGGTTCGCGTATTGATCTTGTGCTCCCATTGTTAATTATGAAATCTCGATTCTGATTGGATAAATAGACGGTTCGATTTTGAAAATGAAACGTTTAATGTTATTGCTCTGCTTGGTGGTTCTTAATGCCTTGGGTCTATATTAACAGTGATATTATGTTTATGCTTGTCTTTACCTTAGAGAAAAAGCAATAGCAACGTTGAGATAGTTGTATAGTAGCAGTAGTGCTCCTTGTGAAAGAGTTCATCCAGGATACTACTGCCATCTTACCTATATCTACCGCCAAGTGGCAATATGAGCATAAATGCGTTCCGGTTTTGTAGGGTAATGGTGCTGGTGAAGTTACAGATATGTCAACTTATGTCCCAGGGTTACAGACGCTGTGCCCCACATATCTTTGCGATTTAAAGCTCTGTGTGGCACTGCAACTGTTATGGACAGGCGAGTTGCCTATCACCAAACGCACGACTTGTTCGTCCCGTCACTTAGTATTATAAAAAAAAAAAATTAACTTGATGATGAAGATCCTTCGATTGAAAAACCAAATACAAAGACACGACGCAAGCACATAGAAAAATTAGTGAGATCCGTTGGTTCGTTCCGTGACTTAGTTGCTATAGCGTCTGGCACGGTATGTAAGAAGACTTCGGTTCGAATCCGACCGTATCGAAGGAATTTTTCGATTGTTCGATCTTTGTATTAATGATTACGACAAACTTGTTATTTGTTTCTTACCTTTAAACT
The DNA here is from genome assembly GCF_003589595.1 of Hyposmocoma kahamanoa. Taxonomy (NCBI): domain Eukaryota; kingdom Metazoa; phylum Arthropoda; class Insecta; order Lepidoptera; family Cosmopterigidae; genus Hyposmocoma; species Hyposmocoma kahamanoa. The sequence goes on from NW_020653762.1 coordinate 839,207, forward strand.
TCTAGCAGCTGCTACTCAGAAACCTATGCCTAGAACTGAATTCCATTAAATTCTAATGTTCCATTTGACTACTAAGATGGTATCTAAAATCTTATGACATTATAATTTCATTGCATATTTTGAACATGCTTAATCACAGGCTCACATCACTCCATTGAGTTCAATTCTGAGAACCACTTTACAATTTAGCATAGTCATCCAAATCTATTGTTTTCAATTACTCTCAATGTGTTACAAATCGATACGATGATCTCATTGGAATTTCAGACCGTAATTCGTTCACACGTAAAAATTAAATATGACATAGTTTCAACAAAACAATGCCAACCTAAACGTGGGTCATGTGATTTAGGTATTATGCACCCCCATAATTGGTGGAAGAATTTGGAGGTTTTAGACGCAGTGAGGCATCATAAAAGCTTACAAAAGACTTGTTTCCATAAGCACTAGTTGCATTACAAATAAACATTTTTCTTTATAATCATCATCAACAACTCTTTCGTACGTTCCAGCTGTAGACATGAGTCTCCAGGCTTTAAGTCAGTTACACAGGCCCAATACGAATTGGGGATTTTACTCGTTTTTCAACGGTCATGAATCTTCTTCAACACTCAAGTTTCATCGCGGTATTTTCATCCACCGTTTTAGAAAGGAAGGAAAACATTCACAAATGTGCAAAGCATAGAAACGAGAGTCATAAGGTATATTTTTTCTTGATACCTAGTGTTAGGACGTACAAATCATGCATCTAAGTAATAAAGTAAGCAACATGCTTGTGAAATACTACTCAGAGCTTTAAACAGCTAAGGTTTAAAGGGGCACTGCCACTGCGTCCGCCACCCTGACGCACAAGTTGCGAAGTCCCATGTGCCTATAATTTCACCAGCACCCTTCAAAACCGAAACCCAGTAATGCTCAGATCATCTACTTGGTGGCAGAAATAGATAAGGTGGCAGTACTTCCCAGGACGAACTCTTTCACAAGGAGCTTTATTGCAACTAAATGCATGCAAATGTTGGGCTACTTACCATTGCTATGTTTTTAACGATTCTAAATAGAGGTTATTAAAACAGTAACTATTTACTGTACATTTCAATAATGGCATGTTTTGTATAGCATCCTTTAGCTATAAATCCTTGGTCATTTTTAACAAGTGAGTCATCGCTTTTTGCCATCAATGATTTACAATGTTTAACCAAAAAAATAAATGGATCGAAGACGTTTTGATCGTTTCTGCAAGCACCAACTGGAAAATTGGTAAAACATAGTGTCGAATTTTCAATGACATCGAGTCTCAATATTTTGCTAATATTCTTTTTTTTGCGGCTCAATATTTTTTGCGATATTGCAGAGGTTTTGTAAGGAAATGACTGCGAAGAGGAAATGGGAAAGGGAACTGGTATTTTTTTGTTCGACCAGATTTTTTATCCAATTAAAATTTTATATGATACTTTAATGTTTACGTTTTAGGAAGAAAAAGATACAATTTTTTTCGAAGACGAGTAGCAATATATAAAACATACCTTTTAATACATTTATACTTGTGAACATTTTTCATGAACCTTTGACTAATACAGATAATTGTACTTGCTCTTAATGGACATAAAATAAAGCTATCTGACACAGAAGATAAATAGATAAACAACCATGAACTATTTCGTTTAGAGGTCCAACCGTTAATTAGCGTGATACTCTAAAGTTTAGCTGTAGCCACATTAAAATTATTATATTACTAATCCGCTTACCATTTAAATTATTACAGTGCGCTACATGCTCACCTTTTGACCTCAATTAATTAGGCAAGGGATAAAATAGGGATGCACAAGTCAAAAGTAACCATCCACTTTACAGATAGCTGCTAATGTTCCGCATGATACTGCCAATGAAATACCGGCCATATTATTGCACGAGGAACGGCAGGCAAAAGAATGTGTTAACGAGTGCGTGAAATAATTTATAGTTTTTAATTAATAAGTATTTATAGTGAAATAATATGCCTAATACTTGCTCACGCTTGTAATCGTGATAAAAGAAAAACAAATGTGGAGCTGTTACAGTGCAGCATAATTATACCTTTTTTTTATAAAAAAAATAAACCGACTCGAAAAGTTTGTGGAGTTCCATCTATTTGCCAAGTTTTATTGAAAACGGTTAACGGAAAGTGGTTGGAATCCAATAAACCTGATTTATCCTCTAACTTGCTACCCTTAGACGTGAAGAATCATCAAAATCGGTTCACAAGTGCCGAGTGCATATATCGCGTAACATACATACAAAAAAATGCAGTTGAATTGAGAACCTCCTCATTTTTGAAGTCAGTTAATAAGTAAAACTTATTAAAGATAACAGATGACCGAAAGGGAAAGATGTTTAAGTGTCTGATATGACAATTTTCTGAAAAGCACTATAGAAAGGAATATTAAAGGAAAAAGAGACATCGAAAGACCTAGACAAAGTTATGGGATTAAATAAGGGAGAAAGTTAATGTCATGTAGTATCAGGAAAGCAAAATTAGGGCGGTGAACACAGCTAGTTGGCGATTACGCCACCAACAAGAGCTCTTAAATAAAAAGAATAATTGAATTAGCTCGCTAACGACGACAAATATTTCAAACTATTGTCAGTCGCTGCCAGCAAGCTACTGCTCTAGTCAGTAACAATACATCTCCTTAGTGATATACAACCTTTCCCCAAGCAATAAATATGCCAGTTACTGAGTTAAATACATTACAATTAAACTTAAGTATTAAACTTATTTAAGTAGCAGAAATTAACAATGATAAAAATAATGGTGAAATGGCACAAAACTATCCAGTTATTTAAAATGACGAAGTAGTTATTATATATTGATATCTAATGCTAAGAGATCTAAAATTATTACAGAATATGCGAATGCGAATATGCTGAAGGCGTAACAGATATGACTGATGGACACTTGCATCCTTCCGATGCTAACTTATGGCGCGCAGACTTGGTCACTTACAAAGATCCAAAAGTCCAAACTCGGGTTCTGTCAACGAGCAATGGAGCGCAGCATATATGGTGTGCAAAGGACCGACCGAATTCGGAACACATCACTGCACTCCCAAACTCAGTTTGCTGATGTAACCCAAAAAGCTGCGAAGCTGGAATGGAGTTGGGCTGGTCATGTCTGCCGCATACCTAAAGACCTATGGGACAAGCGTAAGGTGTCGCGGCAGACCGAGGAAGAGATGGCGTGACGATCTGGATGCATACAATAAGGCTTGGGTCCAGTTAGCTCAAGATCGGGATGCGTGGAGAGATCAGAGGCCTTTGCCCGGCAGTGGCATACAACAGGCTAATTTTAATTATAATTGCAATCATATAAGCAGAAAAAATGCTACACGCAAGACTCATACAACTATCAACACTTACTTCTAAAATTATAATTTTAATTTTAGAATAAAGTGTTGTAGTGCAAGGAAAGCTGCTTATCTCGACGCGAAAAGCGTAAGAGAAATGTAGGTATTCCAAAATATATGTGATCTCAAACCTGCGATCCGCACATCACTAAAGCAAAAGAGGGCTGATTAAAAGGTAATGGGCCCATGAAAGAGGGTAAACCACCGCAGTTGCCGTAAGGCCGGCTTAAGTCAACTGTTAGAATTATGAGTCCACAACTCCGTAGCAGACAAAGATCTAAGAGGGATTGTTGGATTATTTGTAGAGTTAGGATTGTATTTGAATTGATAGTAAAGTGAGGATATTGAGCTCTCGAATTTGGCATGCAATCATTCTCTGTGTAGTCTACTGAAAGTATTATTATGAAAGTAGTATTACTGAATAACTAATATTGATTATTACCCACATAATCAGAATATACATTATAACTCAATCTAAGTAGTGCCTGAAACCGTTCTCAGAATTGGCGTAACGACATAAGATTATATCTGTACTACCATTCTCGGGTGTGTCGTATAGAAGGCCGTTCCAGGAACCGAAGCATCTCGGGTCAAATTCAACGTAAGACGAGCCACTGTCAAAGCCACCCTTGAGCTACGTAACACATTTCGGCTGTGTTGTTTCAATACAAAAGACAAAGGGGAAATTATTGATTACACATTTGAATAAAACAAAGTCATTAGATTTTTTTTAGGCAATTTTTTAACGTTGAGCGACGTCAAACCGCCGAAAAGAGATTTATAATACTTAAGTATACATTGGTCAACATTATGTTAGTTCACGTAATATCAAATGAATTGATTCAACCGATTCGCAATAAGAGATTTAGTACTTTATTACAAAAAATAAAGTAGATAAAATTCCTTCTCCAAATACACCACACGAGAAAGTGGTAACTATGACAAAAAGTTCCCGATATCAGGTGCAGATTGCATTTTTCACAAAAAAATAATTTGTGCCTGAGTTAGCAGGGCATGGTATATTACTTAGTTTTCTTTTGTTACGGCTTAACTTCATGCTTTTTGACCATGCCTTATAAAAAATATTTTCCTCTGAACTTACTTCACGTCACAAACCCACGGCATCACTCAGCTTCTGTTAACTCTGTTTAAGACTTCTGTAGTTTATTTTGACGTAATATTGCACACAATATATTTTATTCAATGATGTAAAATGTGACCTCAAAAACTTTAAACTGGAATAAGTATCTATAATCCCAAACTTCTCCAAATTGTAAACCCAAAGTATTGTCTTGTTTAATAATGTCACCTAATTTTGAGATAGCATGCAATTATAATACGCCCGTAGAGGGTAGATTGTGGGGACGATAACTATGTTTATAAGACCTTAATGATCACCACATTCAGACAATAACAAATAAAAAACTAATTTCACATATTTTTGATATACAAACGCAAACAATTTATATCAAGAAAAATTTATATGGGAGTTCGCCATTATACCTTAACGTACAGCCGGCTAAATCAGCAAGATTTTCGTGGCTACTCACTACATGATTAAATAAATAAAGATAAAGATATCAAAACAACTTTAATAATATATTAAAAATAAAATAAAAAGAGATCATTAATGAAAAATAAAACAAGTCTCAAGAATATATAGCCCCCCTACAAAGGACTACGGATTAAATAGGACTCCATGATACTTCGATTTATTTCGTAATGATTAAGGATGTACCAAAATTTAACAACCACATAATATTACTACTGAGCAAAAAAAAGATACTACGCAAAGAGCCACACATTTGTGTCTTTTTTATGATTATCAAGTAACACGAGACACAAACATATAAGTGTTGGTAAGCATCAAGCCTACTCAAAGTAGTGGCAGTGTCACTTAGAGCTTTAAATTGCAAGCACTGCCACAGCGCCAGTCAACCTGAGATATAAAGTTGACAAGTCTCATGTGCTTATAATTTCACCAGCAATCTTAGCCTTTAGAACTGGAACGCATCATTGCTTGCATTACTGCTTGGCGACAGAAATATTTTCCTGGACTAATTCTTTCACAAGAAGCTATACTGCTACTAACTGCAGGCAGATTTCGACTAAAATGTCAACAACGATTGAGACGTTGTATTGTTACGCAAGAAGACAAAGCATGTTATATTTTGGATGAGGCATAATTTTCCTTGCTGTAGATTTTATGCTTTAATAATATCAGAATACAGAGTATTAAAAAAACCGACCTCAAAAGTACGTGGAATTACATCGATTTGCAAAGTTTTATTGGAATCGGTTACCGGAAAGCAAACCCGGATTCATCCCCTAGTTCGCCAGTATACGGGACTTGACACAGGAGATAATAAAAATCGGTTCTCACTACTCAAAGTATATTGAGAGAGAAAAACGCCTTGAATTGAAGAATAGCAAAATCAACCATTCAAAAAATTGCTCCTTACAATAAAATTTAGGCGCTATTTATAAAAATGAATCTTCATGCGCGAACAGCCAAAATCATCCACCCTTAGAGGTGGATGATTTTTTTCAAAATTAAATGGGACCACTATGGAGGTATCCTCTTTCCAACAAAAAAAAATCACGAAAATTGGTTCACAAAACTTATCTATCGCGTAACATACATACAAAAAAAAATGTATAGTCGAATTGAGAATCTCCTCCTTTTTTTGAACTCGGTTAAAAACGATTTTGTAGTTTAAATATAACTCAATTTCCACCTAAGTTTATTAAGTAATACTTTGTGTAAACAATGCGTTTCATCATAAACTCTTAATTCACAGAATGCATGCAAAATGCAAATGAACCAAGGACCCGCACTGAGCTTAATCTCATATTATCCATCCATTTACTATTAATAAGTTTTCGAATATCGATTTTTCTATTCCAAGTAACTATATTAAAGCAGTGTTATCATTACATAAATCAGGTTATTAACACGTATTCGTGTATAGAATTAATGGGGTTATTCCACCGAAAACATGTCATTTCATTACCGACAGTGACGACACTACTTTTACGCGATTTAGTAGAGGGGTGAACGTGTTGGTTAAATAGTGTCGATACAGTATTACTTTGCATTTTGAACGACTCTTAAAGAAAGTTGCATAGATTAGATCTTAAGTAAAAATTAGACAGTAAAAAAGAATGACAGTAACGGCAGGTATGTCAATTTTAATGATTAGTGGTGGTAGCGACACAGAAAATTAAACAATTTGACAGGTCGACGATCACACTATATTGGTGCAATGTAAGGCAGGGAGACGTAAAGCTTCTGCTACTCATTTCTAGAAATTGTCTTTAGTGAGTTTGTAGGAACAGAGAACATGGAGTCGTAACTGCGAACCACTCTTTTAATATCATTAGCGCTTTTTAATGTTCACCGTAAGTTCCAACACCACTCATCTTAAAAAGTACCTCGCTGAGTAAAGAAACATTCATAAGTTTCTCACAGCTGGCACAAAGACAGAAAAGGCGTTTATACAAAAATCTGAAATAAGCACGTGGAAAATTTAGCTTAGTAGGTAAGAGCGTTAGCCATGGTGAGGCAACAGACGCTGGTTCGAATCCAATCAAATTGAAGGAATTGTCTATATGTTTGTTCGATCTTTGTAGTAATAATAATGACGATATAATAATAAATTGGATAAAAGTGAGAATTGAAATCAATGAAAGAACGGTTGCTTATCAAATGGGAGGTCGACGATTCGAATCTCTGTGGCGACATGTACCTGTCATTTTAATTTATAAGTTACATAAATGATATTGAGTTTAGGTACCTCTTTCTAACGGTGAAGGAAAATCTCATGAGGAAACCTACTTGTTAAAGAAAGGAAGAAGAAGCACATTCTGTAGAAAACTTGTGACCTCTCCAACGCATAAAATGCCAGTGTGGCAGACTATAATCTAAACCATCTCCTCAAAGGACAGCCGTGCCTGACGTATAAGAGACTGGTAATGAGGATGGTGAAATGATAAAATTTGATTCATCGAATATAAATCGATACATCAACGTAGAAAATACTCTTCCCTGCGCGTTGTCGAGGTCGTCAAAATGCTGATATTGTTACGCGATTAATGCATGTTTTGATGTGCGTGGATAACGACTTGACTTTTGGCATAATCACGTCGCAATTGACAGCTAAATGGACGAGAAAAAAAATTGAAGTCATTATGACGACTTGAAACATATTTTTAATCGTTCAGATTATATAAGTGAATGTTTAACCGGTTATGGTAATGGTGTTTTTATTTGTGACGTTCAATAAAGTCAAAATATTCCAAGTAATAAAGTCGAGATTACAATGATTTATTTGTCAAAACATTTCAAGGCATTGAACCGGCACACATTTAGATAAATAGATATGAACGTGTTGACAACTGGGCTGTAACTGTTTAAAGGATTACAAGGTTTTGCTAAAACATCTTAATTACGATTAATGATGAATGAAGGTAGAGTGACGAAAGAGACATACAAAGCCAAGCGTCGGCGGCTATATTAGAAGAAGATGCTGGACGAGAAGGCGAAGAACGAAGGACGTTCTCGGATCAAATCGAGAATTTTCTTAAAAAGGCTGGAGGGCGTAATGAAAACAATACGAACCAAGACTTGTGTTAACAAAAGGATAATGAATGTGTGCAAAGTTGCGATTGATAGTTTTCGCCTACCCCAATGGGAATTCAAAGCCGTGAGTGCATTACATAACTTACTTACTTTTATACATTTATACTTATCCTGTTTTTAATATTATGTGTATTTATTTGTTTTCTATAATCTCACTTCTCTTTTCTTTCTTCCGTGGTTTAATTTTTGTACGTATAATTATATATTTGCTTATTTTATTTTTATATTTTAATTTCTTTAAGTATTTTGTTTTTTTTATTTGTGTAATTGCTGTATGCGTATTAAATTCGTATTAAGTGAGCATTTGTTGTATCCTCGATTATTATTACTAAGTTTATTCTCTAACTTGAAGATTGTTTGTTTGCAATTGTCTAACAATAACCAGTCTCTGTACATGTCTTTTGTTTTTTCTGTACTTAATTATTATAAAGAATATTTATACTTGTATTGGTCAAATCGTAATATCCCGTCTGAGCCAATTTTAAAGTTTCCAAGCGACTCTTGAGCAAAAAAGCATCTTGAGAAAATAGCGCATTATTCGAGAAGTGACGCGCCAAAAAAGTGTTCTAATAGCCACGAAACCTGACCAAATTGATGCAGAAAAAACAACCAAAACAATTATATTTATGACTCATTTTTGCACAGTACTGTTTTACCTTTGTATTGACCAAATAATACAACTTTAACACTATGACTGTTATACATATAACAGTGGTGCCTAGCCCAGGGAGAAAGGTTCCTATTAAATTGAGAGGTAAACGGTTCGAATTCCTGCGGTGGCATGTGCCTACAATTTTAATTTCTAAGTTACATTTGTGAGTGTGAACCCTCTCCGTAAAGGGGATCCCACACCAAGCAACGGAACGTGTAATGGTTTGACGAAGGCGATTATCATGGTTTTATACAATACTATACAACCCCTTAAAACAATAATTAGGTCCAAAAATCTGAAACGTTTGAAACTCAAACGTAACTAGCATAACTTCCAGTTTCAACCCCTTAGCCCTTTCGGATTATGTAAATTTAAGGGGTGCCATATTTCCACTTGGCTCCAAGTTATCTCTGTGTGTAATAGTAAAATTGACAATTTACAGTCACGATTTCAAGATCTTATACTAAATTGTTTTGAAAATCGACACTTAACTAAATTGGGCAGGCTTATAGTTCGGTTTTTAAGAATTTTATCAATAACAAATATAATTACGTTGGCAGTCTACACATGTGCCCTCAATATTCATGAGAGTTCGCCGCAAAGATTGGCTACATTAGTTATCCAGCGCCAACCCAAATCGGGATCAAAATGGTCGCCATGACCGAAAAAACTGGGCGTATAGACAGATTAAACCCTTATGTATAAAATAAGTAAGTTACAATAATTTGTGTTATAAGAGGCACTTTGAACATTGCTACTATAGGGTGACGGGCTTTAAGATATTTGACTAAGACATCTGTTATGGACATGCGTGTAGCTTACCATCAAACGCACGACTTGTTCGTCCCGTCACTTGATATTATAAAAAAAAACATAAAGTTGACAAGACCTATACGCTGTAGGTTCAGTAGCACCTTTACCCGCTCACGCGATACATGCAGCCGTAGACGCATACCACACCTAGAGGTGCCGGTGATGATTTTATACCGATTTATCGGATATCGAAGTTATAACAGGTAAAAGAACTAATACTAATTGCTATTTCGGTAACTACTCTAGCAAACCATAAAGTTTTGAATGCCTGGGTCTGTCATTTAAAAAAAATAAACAACTTCAAAAATATGTCACGACAATCGTGTGTGTTATTGTTTGGGCTGGTGATTTAGCTGTTTATTTATTGAAAACATACCGCAAGTAGCGTTTTTTTAAGTTTACCCTGAATATAAATGTTTATAAACTATACTTTAAGGAGTAATTTCATGGTAAACGTTAGAACCACTCAAACGGAATATTATCATATTTATCCAAGTACACCAAAATTTTCATTAGTGCTTTTTAAGTGCACGATTTGCGGTGTATTACTGCATTTTATTTGAGATGTTTTTGTTGGTAGTACGGAGGGTATTTATTTAGCAATGCAGAATAATAATTTTTATTTATAAAAACTTGTATTTAAACAGAATGCTTTTCTAAATTGCTAAACCAAATAGCCCCCATCTTGCGGTAGGAGGAGCGCATCGCGTGAGCGGTTATCCTTCAAAATTGAATAGTCGTAATGCTCACATTACTGCTTAGGGCAGAAATGGGTATGGTGACAGTACTTCCCTGGACGAGTTCTTTCACAAAGAATTTTACTGAATTTTACTTTTATTTAATTAGCTTCCGCGTATCTTTCTTCCTTCCTTTCGCTTTCTTGTCTTTGTTTCAAGCATACGTTGTTCGGGTTCGAGTCCCGAATTAACAGATAGGAGAAACGTACACACTCCTACATACTAATTAATATCTTGATCATGATTTAGATCTAAAGAAAAATATACTATGGTCACAGTTGAAAAAATTTAAAGGTATAATTTAAGTCAAGCTAAGGCTGCAATCTAAATTCAAAGTGCAATAACCTCAATATTACATATACCAATGAAAAAATAGTCGTTAGCATCATTTTGAATAACAGACGCTCCAGGTCACTTATAAATCTTATTTACATTAGTATCATCCTACAATCACGATTAAATATTTTATGCCGTTTGTGTCCAGTTACCATTGCAAAGGTAAATCGGATTAACATCATTCGTTTCTCTCATTAATGTCATTACTTTTTAAGCTCAAGGATTAATGCATGACTAATTTAGAAATGTTTTTAAGTTGATTAAATTTATTAAACGACATTACATTAGCTTTCAGATATCCAACGTTGGAAGGTCTTACCGGTACAGAATTGTCCGTAATCGTCACGTCTGGCGATCGCAGTGGAGCTGTAAAATAATCTTGATTTATTGCGATAAATTGGATTTTTTTCTTTATATATATAAAGAAACAAGATTCATGTAACAAAAAAGATACTAGGTAACTTAAAGAGGAATACCAAATTGGATATAATTATGAAAAACCACATTATTATATTAAAGAAAACTTTAACATAATAACTGTAATGACCAAGATCAGAATAGACCTATTACCTAAACTTCAAGTAATATAAATAGAGTGAAATCTGACATCCCGGAATAACAAAGAAATATACAACAAAACACAATATAACTATTAAAAAAGCTAGTGTCTGAGCCGAACATAGCAGAGGAGATGAAATCTGTGCGACGTCGCTGGCTAGAGCATAAAAAGAAAGAATGGGAGAGGATGTAGCAACCAAAAGAGCGTATTTGGGGCAACGTATGGGTTATCCGAGACTATCCGAGATGTCACTGGAAGGATGAAGTAGTCAAAGACTTAAAGGTACTGCTCCAATGGGCGGAATGGGCAAAAACCGAAAGAAATGGCGTGCTTTGGTGTCGGAAGACAACTGTCACTAGGCGTCGTTAAGTAAGTTACCATTTATCTATTTTATGTGTATTATTTCTTTTAGGCAAGTATAGTCTGCCTATTTACAAACTGCTTCTGTGGCTGAACGGTTAGCATGCCGAACTGCCACGCAAACGTCTCAGGTTCGATTCCTGGGCTGGGAGAAATATTCGTATGGCCTACATTTATTTCTCGCGATTTTGGGTGTAATTTGTGGTTGTCTATGTACGTGTCCATGGCACCCACGACACAGGGTTTCCTTGGTGCGGGGCGATGTTGAGTGAGTGCGTTATTATTATTTCGATCTATGGTAATAAACATAAGGCAAAATTGGGAAGCCATCTTTCGTCATTATTACAAAAACATAATAATAAAATACTGTCAATGTCTATCATTGGAAGCATATGAAATTTGGTGCTGGAGAAGTATGACCTCGCAACGTTAGGACGCTCAACTGAATATGATAACTCCACTGAAGATCCTAGCTCCTAAATAAGAACAAAGAACATCAGTCATAGACTAAATAAGATAACTAGAAATTTGCACATATTTGTTAGTTTTGTTTTAATATTTAGTTTCCACATCTATATATATCGTATATATTGTATTTATAATTAATTATATTATTATTGTATCGTATTTACTCATTTTCCCAAACGCGTTCCGAACACCTCGATAAACAAGCCCAAGGCTTAATTGGAATATTTTATGAGGTCTGGTCTTCACGAAATTCAATATTAATATTTGTTTCTACCTTCGAGCTTTAAAAATATATGTCGCAGAAGTCGTAGATTCCTTTATGAACGGTAGGCCCCCTTCCATGGCGATATAACGATTTAATAATAAGACAGTAAAATAGATAGTAGCTGACTCTAATCAGTTTCAACAATAACACAGATTGAATACTATATACTTTTGATTAAAAGATCCCAGTGACGACGTTACGTAGCGCCGAGCGAGTCCTAAAAACCCCTCTCACCCGTACATCCCGTATCGACAACACCACGTTCCTAAAGTATTATCAGCCGCGTAACGCCATCTCTGATTTCGCCCAGGCAAGTGCATTACGTTTCTTTTAGCATATTGAAGAAACAATCATTTAAAATAATTGCGTAGTGCTAGATGGCACCACTCCGACATAAATATATGTATTAAGCGAACCTTGAAACTAAAACAGGGGCCTAACAAAATCATTTATACCTACATGATATATCATCGACCTAATCGTCACTTTCCATCGGGTGAGATGGAGGTCAAATGTGCACTTATTTTTAATAAAAAAAAGTTCGTTCAGAGCGATTTTTCGAGAAATTATTAGCGACTGACGATTTGTGAGCGACTTGAAAGCAAGGCGTCAGCGCGGCGGCATCTTTCAAATCGCTCTGAAATCATCAGGCGCCCGCGGAGTTGTCGCGAGCTCCAGTGTGATAAGGCTCTAAACAAAAAAAACTGGAAATTTTAAAAATCATCATGTAGACTCACATCGTTAGCATTTGTAGATAACATAGTTTCTACAAACTGGGTAGCTACCGATGGACAAGCGTTTTTGAAATATAGAACGCCAATTGTTTTTGCCTACACGGTATAGGTTGCACGCCTCGTGGAAGAAAGACTTAAGTTGAATCATGTCAAATTACTTTTCTGTCTTCCTTTGGGTAGACAATCAAGATAGAACATGTCCCTTGTCGATAGGCTTGAACGAATTCGTTTAAGCCTATCGACAATGTTGACTGACTTATAGACTAAAAACACTTATTAAAAACTATTACAAACCTGCAAATATCATTACACAATGGTACTCTTAAAATTGTGGCATTCAGTGAATGCATTAGGAGTAAATATTATATTCCAAATGTATTCTGGTACAAAACTGTGATACAAAAGAAATCTAGTACATGAAAGGACCTTTTTTTCAAAATAAAAAGGTATAAATGAAATTGGCCTGTAAAGTTTGTTAAAAGCTCGTGGATGAAAGACGTACCTTTAAGTATGATGAAACACAAATACGTAAACATCATTAAAAAACGAAGTAAGCATCCAACGAAGACAAAATACTTAAATCCTGAGCAATAAAGGGCTTTCATTAACCAAAACTTAATGATTTTCATTCATCGAACTGAGATTTATTGAAATTTATGAGATTTACTATTTTTTTATAACGTCAATTTTGATGGGACGCCTGTCCGTAAGTTACAGTGCCATTCAGAGCATTAAATTGTAAAGATATGGGGGCCACTACAACTGTGCCCGTTGAAGAAGAAACCCTGAGAAAAAGTTGACAAGTCTCATGTGCCTGTAATTTCACCAGCACCCTTACCCTTCCAAACCGGAACACAGTAATGCAGTGGCAGTACTGTAGCGGCGGTAGTAATGGCGGCACTACCTACTTCCCTGGATAAACTCTTTCACAAGGAGCTCTACTACTACCATAATTTAGATAAGTCTAATTGAAATGTAATAACATAGACATGTGAACGATATTTTGGTTAAGAGTAGATTTCAGACACCTACGACTTTTAATTAAAGCATTACATTTCTTTTCACTAAACGAAAAGCCGTGGTAGCTTCTCAAGCAGAAGCCGTGGGTTTGAATCCAGGTTCACACGTCTGAGTTTCTCGGACGTATGTGCCAAATTTAATTTGAAATTTACCATGAATTTTTCCTAACTTCCACGTCGAAGAAGGTTCACAACTCTCGGAAAAGGCATTGTTCCAGCGTGGCGGACTACGGCCTAAACCCTCGCCTGAGAGGAGACTCATACCCAGCAGTGGGACGGTATGATACCTTTCTTCCACGAGGGGTGCAATCTTATAATTCTCTCAGACAAAACCCAGACATAATAACATGTAATAAGTATGATGGTACTATATATTAACCACACTTTTCAACTAAAAAGAAGTGTCCTTAAATTACAAGCCTTTGTAGCCGCAATGTCAAAATTATGCCCTCATACCCTTTTCCGGGGGAGAGTAAACAAGAAAAAAGGTTAAGTCAGAAGTAAGGACCGGGTCATCCGTCAATATTTACATAGAAGGGGTAATCCCCGTTAGCTTTGTATTTTCGGCCCCTTGAGGGGCTGGGGTCTCAAAAATATAGCTTGTCATTTGTTAAGTAGGTATTTGTGGTCTCTATCATATGGGAATTGTTGTGAAACTAAGACCATACAGGGTGTTAAAAAAGATGTGTGAAATTTTATGACATAATTGTACCTGTCTATAAGGTGCGTGTCACTGTACCACCACTTTAATAGTTATTTTTGATATAAGTACGGAAAGTTAGTCATTATTCACGAGTCTCGAGGCATCTTGGCCCGAGAAAAAAACTACGTTGAAAGTAAAATAACACAGTATATTGTTAATACTCAATCAGCCATCTTTATGGAAACTATTTTGGTATTTTTACATGTAACCCGTTGTTTTACAAAACACTCATGCAATTTAAAGAAATAAGATGTTTGTAAGTAATTATAAGTTTTAATAATAATAATAATAATAACGCACACACTCAACATAGCCCCGCACTTGGGAAACCCTGTGTCGCGGGTGCCATGGACACACACATAGACAACCACAAATTACACCCAAACTCACGAGAGAAATAAATGTAGGTCATACAAATATTTCTCTCGGCCCGGGAATCGAACCTGGGACCTCTGCGTGGCAGTCCGGCATGGTAACCGTTCGGCCACGGAGGTAGTTGAATGAGGAATGACTTACGTCACAAAGCACATAAATATTAAATAAATATACAACCTCTTTAGTTCTATGTTTAAGACTTCAAACAACCGTAAATTTAAAAAAATGGAAAAAAGCACTAGTGGGAAAAATCCAATTTTCGGCACGATTTTTAGTACGAAAAATACCACGTTTTGAGCAACTACATTAAAAAAAAATGTTTTGTATTTTTTGACAATTATTTAAATTTCTGTTAAATTGATCTTCGATTATTTTTTATGTTAGGCTAAAAAGTCGTTGAAAACCCAAATACAAAGACACGACATCAAACACATAGAAAAATTCGTGAGGTCCGCTGGTTCGTTATGTGGCTTAGTTGGTATAGCGTCTGTCACGGTATGCTAGAAGACGTCGGTTCGAATCTCGCCGATCGAAGGATTTTTTTCTCAATGTTCGATCTTTATATTAATAATTTTGACAATTATATCTTATAGGAAATGAAACTATTTTTCCGGATTTAAATCGCGTATATTCGGTTTTTTCAAACAAACCGACGTTTACAGGTCCCATGGTCACGATTGACTGTCTCTGTCTCAGTCAACCGTGACCCTGGGGACCTGTAAATGGCCCGAACGTCGGTTTGTTTGAAAAAAACAAATATACGCGATTTAAATTCGGAAAAATAGTTTCATTTCCTATGTGTAACAATCGTGAAAACCTAAGAATTATTTCTTAAACAATAGTCAGCCATGAATGGTGGAAATGCTTCCAGGTCGAGATATTACGGCGCTCATTTGTTTAGTACAGCTTTAGTTTTATATTTTTAGCTTTAGTTCAAATTCCCATTGTCAGTAGAAGAATCAAAAAAGTATATAGCGAAGAAAAACTTTCGTAGATTTCTCACAGACGGCGATACGGTAAAAAAATCGTTAAAAACAAAATACAAAGATCTGCTGCAACAAGCACATAGAAAGATTCGTAAGACCTGTTGGTGCTCAGTTGGGAGAGCGTCAAGCGCGGTTTGCTGAAGGCACTGGTACGAATCCAGCCGGACCAAAGGATTTTTTCTCAAGGGGTAAATTGATAGAAGTTATATTATAAATTTATTTCAATGTTATTATCATCGTTCTTCACAACGCAACCAATAAAGCATATTATGTAGCGATAACAGAGCAATAATTGATAGACATTTATGTTTTAATTGGGTCAGAGACACGAAACGTGCTCAATTGAGAGGTAATGTATTCGATATGCAATGTAATTAACTATTGTTGTGGATATCTGGGAATGTATTTGGTTTGACGGATATTGGGAAAAGGATTTCATTTTAAGGAATTTACTTATATATTTACTTTACTTATACTTATATATTATAACAAGATATTCAAAAACAAGACACCCCTTGTAACATGATATTCCAAATCGGACTATGGATATGTGAAAACTCTATTCCATAAAAATCGTATGTTGCATGACTGCCTCCGTGGTCGAACGGTTATCATGCTGGTCTGCGACGCAGAGATGCCGATTTCGATTCCCGGGCCGGGAGAAATGACCTACCTTTATTTATCTCGTGAATTTGGGTGTAATTTGTAGTTGTCTTTGTGTGTATCCACTATAAAATTTTAATTAAACTAACTTGGGACTTTAATTACTTATGAGTTAAAATTTTAAGTTATATATAGTTGTCAAAGTTTAGTAATTATATCTCTCGCAAACGGCGAATGACTCTGACTTACACAGCGTCCGAGTAACTATTTTAAATTTGCTAAATTTCACTTAAGAACAATATTGCTATAATGTTAAAGTCGCGTCATAGTACTAACTGAGTTAATGAATAGTCACAAAATAAATAGATTTAAATAGATCGCTCTAAACTGTTAAAACTCTGTGCGGTAACGTCGATAACAGCGGTTCGATGCAAAACGCACGAGCAGGGTTTAGTATCGTTATAGAACGGTTGCACGTTTGAAGGTACTTATCATCAAATACAGCGTTAAAAATTATCAAATATTATAACAAAAGCTTAAAAAATAATTTTTGGTAAATTTATTATTGTTTATCATGTTAGCAATATAGTCCTGAGAGGTTGCTAGTATCTAACAAATAAACTGTACATCGAAGCAGAAAATATATACGTTGTTGGTTTTTTTTACTTGACATAATACATTTTAAAGTTAATCACTCACACTGTTATTTCTATGGCCTTATGTCGAATAAAAGACAATTATGAATGAAAGGAATAACAGGTTGAATACAACCATTTAACAAATCGAAACAGATTGTTTACTGCACCACGGCAACGAAGTTAACAAAACATGACTATATTTTAATATATAGGTTTGTGACGAAAATATTTAATGCTATGCACTGCTATAACCACCTGTGAGTATCTCGTAATTCGATCAAAATACGATAGATGGTGCTGAAAAACTAAATCGCATTGTTAAGATTTTTCCACGAATAGTTTTTTTTTACTAAAAAAAAAGGAGAAGGTTCCCAATTCCACTGTGTTTTTGAATGTATATTACGCGATAACTACGGTATTTGTGAACTGATTTTGATAATTATTTTTTTCTTGGAAAGAGGGTTCCACCTCTAAGGGTGGCAAACTCCCTAGATCCGCTGATGAATCCGGTTTTGCGCACTTTCCCATAACATATTTCAAAAAAACTTGGCAAATATATGTAACTCTACTAACTTTTGAGATCGTTTCTTTTGTATATAAAAGTTACATTATTATGATGTCATGTGTAAGCGACACCCCCACCCATAACAGTTGCAGTGATGCCATTACCCTTCAAAACTGGATCCAAGTAATGCTGATATGACTGCTTGTTGGCACAAATAGGTATGGTGGCAGCAGTTTCCTGGACGATCTCCTTCATAAGGACCTTCAACTCCTCGTAGTTAAAATTGACTTTTAACTAAAGACTAAAGAGAAAATGTGAAAGAAGTTAAAATACTTCTTGTTTAATAACTGTCTTGAATACGGTAGTATATGATGATTTATATGGTCGCTGAGCAAACAACACTGAAGTCAAAAATTAGCGGTTTTTTTACTTTTTATAGTAACTAAAGTCAAAATGAATCAAGAATATCAACGAAAATTATATATCCACCGCACATACAATTATTTGTTATCCATAAATGGAGCACTTATTATTAACAATAGCTTGAAAATACTTGTAACAGATGCAAGTTTCTCACTCTCCTTTAAAATTGCTTGAAATTATTAATTATGCAGTATTGGTTGCTAAGCGACGATAAACACATTCATAAATGTAGGTCATACAAATATTCATCCCGGGAACTGAACCCAGGCCTTCTGCGTAGCAGCCCAACATAACTGTTAGGAAACGGAGGCAGTTAAATATCACGGTTACAATAAATATAAACCATTTTTTTTCGACTATTTGCAACACAGTAGTAGCACTAGAATTCCCTGTGAGAGTGTCATCCAGGATAGTACTGCCACCTTACCTATTTCTGACGCCAAGCAGTAATGTCAGCATTACAGCAATCCAGCTTTGAAGGGTAAGAGTGCTGGTGAAATTACAGACACATGTCTGGGTGACGGGCGCAGTGGCAGCGCCCCTCAGATCTTTGCGATTTAAAGCTCTGAGCGGTACTGCAACTGTTATGGACAGGCATGTCAATTACCACCAGGCGCACGACTTGTTCGTCCCGTCACTTGGTAATAGAAATAAAAAAAAACATTTTCAATACCTAATTCAGTAACAAATAATTGAAATCAACAGACTGAATGATAATGATCCGATTAAATCCGACTTCAATTTTTCTTCAAAGGTTTTTTAGTTTAAGTTAACACTTTCAATGGAAGTAAATTATTAGCACGTTATACATATATCGAACCTGGCGCTGTTACTTAATTTCATTTTGTACAACATTGTTCTGCTCGTGCATGTGGTGACCGTGCGGCAGTGCGCATGCCAAGTACTCTACTACTTGGCAATTTTTCTTCCACTTAAATCACTCTTAAATGTTATGAAACATTTCATCGATTCGACAAATCGATTTCATCGTGTAACCTAACATTTCATAAACAAGTATTCATTCAACACATCTCGGCATTTTAATGTGCAAATAGAAACACGAGCGATATCCTCCAAATCGTTCATCAATATTCATGCTGTTAATTCCGATATTATCATAACTGTAATCGAAATGCACCGGTTCCAATAAAAACGATCAATTTGACGCGTGTTCTGTATATTGTAGTGAAAAATTCAGCAACATTTAACGCTGATTACTGTTTATGACGTAACCATTCGCTCCAGAATTTAACCACGCCTGAAGATTATTATGAACTTCGGCAGATACATTTAATTCATGGCCAAAAATGCGACCGGGAGGCTTGGCGTCCTTTCGAAGGTGAGGCGTTACTTCGGGACAGTTGCTTCAGCTATATCAAAAACAACTCTGGTCATGTATGCTGCTTCCACATGTGGGATGGCTTGGTTTGAATTCATTCGACAAGCGTGCCAAGATATAGGGGACTCGGATTTAGTAGAGGCAAAGCTGCAGAACCTTGAACATCATGATAAAGTTGCCCGCTTATCGGTATTCTACAGGATATATCACGGAGAGTGTGCGATGGAATTGCATAATTTGATTCCGTCTTCGCCTTTCCATCATCCGGGGACTAGAAGTGAGCTGGGGTTCCATCCCCATGTTGTGGTATTCCCAGGGTTCTCACGAAGCGTTCCGATTCCACATTTATATGGCGAGCGGGTAAGGAGTGGAATTCCTTGCCTGCGAACTTGTTCCCCGAATGCTATTACTTGGACCTTTTCAAGGCGAGAGTGAATAGGCATTATTTAGGTGTGCATGCTCCATCTTCGACCTCGTCGTCACTCAACATCAGGTGAGATGGAAGTCAAATGCGCACTTATTTTTTGTATAAAAAAAAATCACAATTTATTCATAGCTTTATAATTTAAAATATGTAAATGTAGGTCTGATGTTTAAGAACGAATTAACTTTTGTTGCACTTAGGTCCGAGTTCATCGACTTTGTCTAATCAGATGATTTCCTAAACGGCCGATCAAATCTCAACCCCTGTTTAATCAGGCGATCATCAAAGATGTGTTCACCACATAATTTCAACCATTGATTACTAAATTGAAGGTTTTTGAACGAAAGAGTGAAGTGTACACAGCTGCCAATTTGTGAAGGCGAGTAAATGAATGTAAAGCATAACGTTGGCAGAACTAGACGACGTAGTCGGATAATATTATAATGACACAAAATAAAATACCTTCAAAATGTGCGATCCTTACTTAAAATTGCATACATCTTTATTTAGCTACATTACCATTGTCAAAATAGCGTGGCCCGTGGTGTTTACTGGTGTGGTGTTATTGTTTGCTTTTATTGAAGTTTGTGCGCGTAACGATACAAGTGATTTTATACCTACTTTACAATGGAAGGCAAAAAGAGGAATACAAATTTCACTCCCGATGAAAAGAGAATACTGTCGGAATTGGTTTTAAAATACAAAGATAGCGTCGAAAATAAGAAGACCGACGCGGCTACAAATACGCAAAAAAATAATGCATGGATTCGTTTGGCAACTGAATTTAACAGCGTTAGTACATTTTGCCACAGAACGCATCTAAGCCTTAGAACATGCTGGGATAATATAAAGCGGCAGAGTAAAAAAGAAAAAGCCAATATTAAGAAAGAGGCCTTCAAAACAGGTATGAAATACCACACATTTATTTATCAATAGTCATAACGTTAACCATTAGCCCTACTACATACACAATAATACATATAGTTTATTATACTACATGTATTTCATACTACCTATATGCTAAGTAAACTATATGTATGTCTTCACATATTTATTTTTTAGGTGGTGGGCTGCCTCCACAAATGGCTCAGGACACTCAAATAGATGGTATAGTAGAAGCCGTGTTAGGTCCCGCGGTTGAAGGCATCCCTAATTGTTATGATAGTGATAGAACAACCAATACTGTAAGTTTTTCTTTTGATTACTATCTTATCCATTTAAATTATCTAACCTCTTTATTATCGGCCTGTGTCCTTATAATTTAAAAAAAAAAATATGCTCAAAAGAGTAAGCATAAACTTCTTTCTTTCTAACAGTAAACAACACGCTTCTTATGTCAATGATGAGCATTTGTGAGAGTAAATTCAACTTTGTCACCATCTAATGTTCTTTATATATTTACTTACAGATAATAGAATTTGAAGTGGACGAGCCAAACACCTTGGATTTATCAATTTTAACCGATGAATATAATAGTCAGGTATTGCAAAATTTATTTAATTACGGACAGCAATATGGGCAATTTGTAAAGGTATTACATATATTTTTATGATTATTTAACCTTTCAGGAGGAGCGACCAACTACTCCATATGTAGCAGGAGTAATTATTTCTAATGAAGTTACAAAAGAAAATGTAAGTGTTAAACTAAAACATTCAGGGGACCCTGAGATCAATACACCGACAACATCAGGATATATTGATTATAGTAAACATCCACCAAGTACATCAAATGTAAGTGATTACAATACACTGTTATGTAATAATAGTATGTAATAAGTAAAAGTATTGATTTTACATTATTTTTCCAGGATGTTGGATCTTGGACTGACTGGACTCCAAAAACGCTGAAACGTCCTCTTTCTGACTGCCTCAGGAGTAATATTAGAAAAGAGGACAAACATATGAAGCGGAGGAGACCAGTAAATGAAAATTTGCAAGATCAAATATTACAAGAAAAACTTGATTTGGTGAAATTATTAAAACAAAAAGCAGAAGAGGAAGCTAATATTAGGATTGCTATTTTAAAAGAGCAGTTGAAACAGGAGCAAATAAAGACGGAAAAACTAACAAAATAGGAAATAAATAAAATATTTGATACTACTGTTGATATTTTATTTTAATGTATAACCACTTATCACAATATACGTTATGCCTACAGACTCTTAAAATAATTATTTATTAAACTCCTTCTTTCTGGATTTATGTCTCGCCTCTCAATATTATGTTCCTGAGAACGCTGCTGACGGATTGTTCCCTCCATCAGCAAAGATTCCCATGGAGCTGGCAAAGCTAGGTCAGGATCATCTTCTGGTATGCCCTCACCCCTAGACTGCAGTATATTATGTAATACTGCAGTGGCCACAATAATAGGCAAACAATTTTTTAAGGCTACTCTAATACCCAATGCTAGTACTGGAAACCGACGTTTCCAAATGCCAAACATTCTCTCAACCGGGTTTCTTGTCCTTATTTGGGATTCGTTAAACAAAACTTCTTCCCTTGTTGTGGGTCTATCTAAAGGCATCATTAGATATCTTCGGTTCATATAACCACTATCTGCAACCAAAACAGCATCACCATAGTTCCCGAGCTCAAACATGGCATTTCTTCGGCAGGCACTGAAAATCCTCTCATCATGTACACTTCCAGGCCACCTTGCTACTAAATCTGTAATTACAAGATTTGCATTGCAAATGGCCTGGACATTTATTGATTTCCAGGACTTTCTATTTCTGAAAGTTTCTGCGTAATCTCCTCCTGGTGATATTATTTTTATATGGGTGCAATCCAATGCACCAATTACTTTTGGAAATCGAGCGATGTTATAAAAATCTAATTGTGTGCTTCTTATCTCAGTGGAAGTCTGAGGAAATCTAATGTAAGTGGATGATAATCCGCCTATTGCTCTTGTAACCTTGTGTATCACTCGATGTGCAGTAGGCCGGCTTACTCCACAAAAATCTCCCATAGTAATTTGATGGTCACCAGTAGCATAGTATCTCAATGTCAAGAGAAGTTGATTTATTGGTGACATTGAGTTGTTCCTGAAAGAGGAAAAAAAATTAGTTCTAAACTACTTATTTAAGAGTTACACATTCCTTGGAAAAGATGATGTTTGTTATATGTAATGATCATTTATTAAATAATTACTTTTACATTTATTTTATTTTTCACATGTTTTATTTATAATAGTGGTACTTAGTAACTACTTATTATAAACAGGTACTAATCTGTTATCATAGTAGAAAGGCAGTAAGGACATAGTTAAGTACACAAAAAAATAATTAAGGTATGTAGTATGTAAGTACTAACTTGTCATTTGGATATTCCAGTTGGCTTTCAATCAGTGCAAGAACTTCCATTGTCGCTTCCTTAGATAAACGAAATCTAGTTTTAAAAGCAGTTGCATCAAATTCCTCGTAATAATTCCGACGAGTTGCAAAAATCCGAGGCATCTTCGTTGCCCTTTCAATGGCTTCCAAATCTTCAAGCACGTTCAAATAGTTTGATTCGAAAATAAAATCAAATGCGTTGTTCATTTTAAATAAAATTATTTTTGTTTACTTATCGTATTTTCGCAAACAAGCAAGATTTTGTAGCAAGACAACAAACTGAACTCAACTGTCAAAGTCTTAATCAACAGATAATCAAGGTTGGAAAGGTCCGTTAACTTAATCAACTGATTAAATGCAAAAATCGCCGTTTAGGATATGGTGAACATGACAATATGGCTAATCAGCAGTTAAGTCGCTCTAACGGCTGGTTAAGCCGTAATTGGCTGTTATAAAAAGTCCGTGAACTCGGACCTTAGTTTGTAAAACAAAAAAATCGTCTCGATCATAAACAAGATTCATAAGTAAGATCTTAATAAAGGTTGCGACCTTCTTTTAAGTATGAAAATACTTATATTAGGAAACATTGCTTATCTCTAATACGTAACAGTTATACAAAAATAGCATTAAATAAAACTTTTTATGTAGAACAAATATAGACTAGACTGTGTCATAGCCATTAACGCCCATCTCCAATTATATTTATAGGAAGTTTATTAGTTTATTTAACCAAATGTTGAAAGCGTAGTCCTTTAATCATACCACAATAAAAGTTATTAATAAACCAAAACAATACAACTTCTATACTGTTTTTTTAATTTAAGTGTAACTACGCCTTGGATAAAGTTACAAGTACAGAATCTCACAAATAAAAAAAAATTGGCAGGATATATATTTTTTTTATACTGAGTGACGGGATGAATAGTCTAAGCGATACGCCTGTCCATAGCAGTTACGGTGCCACTCAGAGCTTTAAATTGCAAGACACTGCCACTGCGCTTGTCACTCTGATACATGAGTTGAGCAGTCCCATGTGCCTGTAATTTCACCCGCACCCTTCAAATACCGGAACGCAGCAATGCTCACATTACTGCGGCAGCACTTTCTTGGACGAACTATTTCTCGAGGAGCTCTACTGCAACTAATATAAATGTAACTATACTATACTATTCTGAGTAAACTATGTATTCGTTTGCAGTATTACTGAATAACTAAGCCTCCTGCCAATATGTAATAGTTATGCAGAAGAGAACCAATCCACCGTAATACCTTAATTAAATTTTTTATTTAATACAAGGACAGCCGTCAAACAATAAACTATTACTTAATTAAATACCTGATTGAGGTTTTCACCGTTTTGTTCACATTTTTATTTTTTTATTAGAGTTACGGTGTCTCGTGGATAAATAAATAAAAATGTTTTGATTTAATTTTGAATGTAATTTTTTTTCTACACGAGAACTTGGCGTTTTTGCATGACTTATTACACTTAACCCTGAAAATTACGTTTTATGGGTGGGTGGATTAAGTTTGCATAGTTAATTACGTCCAAAAATATAGATAGCAACATCTGCAGAATAGGCAACAGGATGCATTTTTTTTTAATGGTTAGTCATTGTCGTTGGGTACAAAGGGATGAGATCGCACAAGACTACGCAGTCTTGCGCGCGGGCGCCAACTAGTACCTTTGTTTATTTTTTGTTATAATCTCAAGTACCGGGACAAACAAGTCGTGCGCCTGATGGTAAGGTACACGCCTGTCCATAACAGTTGTAGTTCCACACACGCGCTTTTTATCGCAAAGATCTGAGGGGCAACGCCACTGCGCCCGTCACC
Organism: Hyposmocoma kahamanoa; assembly: GCF_003589595.1. Classification (NCBI taxonomy): domain Eukaryota; kingdom Metazoa; phylum Arthropoda; class Insecta; order Lepidoptera; family Cosmopterigidae; genus Hyposmocoma; species Hyposmocoma kahamanoa. The sequence continues at coordinate 864,341 of NW_020653762.1, forward strand.
CTGAGACGTAAGATGACAAGTCTCATATGTCTGTAATTTCACCAGCACCCTTACCCTTCCAAACCACAACGCAGTAATTACTGCTTGGTGGCAAAAATAGGTAAGGTGACAGAGTATTACCCTGGACAAACTCTTTCACAAGAAGTTTTATGGCTACTAAAAACTATCTGAGGCCAGAACCATAAATAAGTATAACTTCTTACCATTTTCCCAATCTTTTGAAACGCTACACGCTCCATGGTCACGTCTACCCTTTTCCGCTACCGACTATCTCACTTGATCTCAATTTCTCGAGGCGTTACCATTGTAACTCACTTTTTTCTTAGTGTGGTTTCTCAGTCAACCCGTGACCACAACTGGGTAAACAACAAGTCGTATGACGTCTTTGTTTTAACAAACTTGTAACTAGAAATTATAATTTAGTGAATAACCACGAAGCGCGTTCCATGAACGTGTTAGGTAGATTAAGGCGATGCTTAAAAGGGATAATTTATATTTCTCTCTATCTAACCCTATTCTACCTCAACTATTCTAAAAATGAGAAATTCTGTTTGCCATACCAAACAACCCCTTTATGGTATATACATAGATAGAACATACCCTACTTCCTTCAAAGGACCAGCAGATAGCAATTCGTATAGTAGAAACTTTAAAGCAAGAGGAGCGCTTTGTCGCTGTCATGTTCCGTTCACGCTTGATTGCCACTAGTTAATTACCTTCTAGTTATATTGATGACTATGTTGCTCCGTTTAGTTCGGAGTTTTTGGCTCCAAGTTTAAGTGGGATGTTCAAGTTAATTGGGTTTATTTAAAATCTATCTAAAGCCGCTTTCTCAATCTTGTTACGTTAGACATTATTATCAGCTTTTTGATTTGAAAATTAAACTATTTTTTCTGATCTAATTCTACCCATGTCAAAGAACATAATAGCTGATGTCAAGTACTGTTGCGTAAAAAAGTCTGCAATCTGTGAACATGTCATGGTTAAACCCACACATTCAATTAAGATTAAGTAAGGCAGCTGGTGTGAGTTTGTTTATTTTTAGTGTGTTCTAAACCATTACTTGTTACGGCAAATATTTTAGAAGCTGTAGAGCTTTTTATGAAAGAATTCGTCCAGGGAAGTATTGTCACCATACCTATATCTGTCGCCAAGCAGTACTGTGAGCATGACTGCGTTCAAGTTTTGAAGGTTAGAGGTGCTGGTGAAATTACAGGCACATGGGACTTGTCACTTATGTCTCTGTCAGGGTGACGGGCGCAGTGGCAGTGCTCATCAGATCTTTGCGATTTAAAGCTCTGAGTGACACTGCAACTGTTATGGACAGGAGTGTAGCTTACCATCAGGCAGGCGCACGACTCGTTCATTCCGGCATTTGATATTATAAAAGAAATATTGTTTTCACTAATCTATACGCCATTTTATATCGTCCCATCAATTATCATGATGAACACGTCACCGAGCAGGTATGAACGGTGAGGAATGGAGGAGCCTACAGCAACAAAAGTCTGGCTTTTGAATAGGGCGATGATTTTTAGTCAATCCCGAATCTCGGAGGGAAGTATTATCCTCTAGAGAGGATGTGAGTGGTTTTTTATCATCCTTTAGACAGGGTGATAAAAAACCACTAACCATTATAAAGGAGCATACTGTATAACGGAAATAAAAAATACATGTTCGGTTTTTTTTTTTCAAATACTTAACAAATAAATAAGTTACGACGTCTCAAAGTTTTCCGAAAAATTGTGAACAACATTGACACCCGATGATTAGCGGATGCCGTTATTATGGCAACAGGAAAGGTGTGGAGCAGTGGGCGGAGGTAGCGCTCAATTTCAGTTACTATTTTGAGGTCACCACGCGTTACAAATTATTAGGAAATATTAACATAAAAAATGAGGATTTTTTGTTTTATTTCACTAATGTGTTCTATTACTGAATCTTATGCACAGGAAAAAAATGGACAGTGATTTTTTTATCACCCTGTATATGTATTACTTGAAGTTTAAATAAATATACTCTGATCATAATTTATGTAGTTAATTTGATATTCAAATGTTCAGCCTCCAAGAAATAGGCTCAAGTTCATGGTTTCAATATTCTCGGTGGTTTATGGGCTCTCTATTAATATTTATTAATTTTTGCGTAATCAATGCTACGCTGACCCAACTGACCTTCTGTTACGGTGAGATGATTTTTTATGTCCCATTTGGATTTTAATATAAAGCAATAAATTTCATCACAGTTCTGACTATCGATAAATATGTCATAAAATTATAACATTTTATCTTAACATCGTTAGGTGGATGTGAGGTTGATTGAAACTGAAACTACAAATTGAAAATTTTGTTTAATAATTATATATATAGTACGTTGGGCCTACTTGATACATTAAAATTAACATATTTTTTAAGAGTCGATACTACGTCGAATTTCATTTTTTCCCGTACTGATAAGGTACATTTTGCTTGGGTCGAGCGGCAGGGCTTTATTTCAAAATTTATTTTTTTACAAAGGATATTAAAGTCATTTAAAAAATATATACAGTATACTATACTTGTTCTATTTAGTTCAGTTGATATAAAAAAAATCATTGGTATCATTGACTTATAATTATATGGACGTCGGGTCCGCGCTAAAAAGTGTCCGAACTTATAAGGCGTTAAAATCGTATACAGAGCGTCATTCACGCTTTAGTCTTCGTTTGTTCGACTGACAGCGAAGCAAGCAAAATTAGACAGTACTGCGATGACATTACAATTTAAATTCAACGTTTTAGCTTCTTCATATTCCTTTACAAGTCACTACGTTTAAATAGGTTGACTTGGGACATTTTTTTCGTGGTTTTTGTATTAGACCCGTCGTCCATTTATTTGTAAGTCAATGATTGGTATATATAAAGTACCTATTGAATACAACGGTTTTCTTTTAAAATTTCGAGGTAAGATTTTTTCTATCGTGAAAATTTTTAGGAATTGTGTTTTCACACCACATATACTAATCTGTGCATGTCCGCAATTTTACTAATATTTTTTTGAAAGAGATTGATTGAAAAGTTTCACTGTTATACAGAACCAACCAAAGCCATTTTAAGCTATATCAACTCTTAGGTAAAAATCGTCGATTATTCGCCATGTATGTCATCATTTTCTTAAAGGAAATTAATGTGACTCAGTCACTACAATGAAACTGCATTTTTTCAAACAAACCACCATCTCTGGTCCTTTACACATTAGCTGTGACCATGGGACTTAATAATCTCAGTACAGAGTACTACAAAAACCGACCTCAAAAGTATGTGGAATTACGTCTATTTGCTAAGTTTTATTGAAATATCCCCTAGTTCGCCACTATACAGGACTTCACGCTGGAGATAATAAAAATAGGTTCTCACTACGACACTACTCAAAGTATATTGAGAGAAAAACGCCTTGAATGGAAGAAATAGCAAAATCAACCATTAAAGTAATTGCTCCTAAATTAAAGTTAGGCGCTATTTATAAAAGTGAATCTTCACGCGTAAACAGCCCCGAGGTGGATGATTTTCTTCAAAATGAAATAGGACTACTATGGAAGTACCCCCTTTCCAACAAAAAAGAATCATGAAAATCGGTTCACAAATACCGGAGTTATCGCGTAACATACATACAAAAAAAAAGAAAAAACAACCTAGACGAATTGAGAACCTTTTCATTTTTTGAAGTCGGTTAAAAAGGGACCGAAACGTTTGACAAAGTAAATAAACGCGAGTTTGATCCTAAAAAGTGGTTTTAATTCCAATAGATATTTGTTTTATTTATTTAATAGGTAGACAAAAAATAATCTACTTTTTTTATTTAGATACCAAACAAAAACTAATGTAATTTTAGTAACAGTAGAGCTACTTGTGAAGAACATCCAGGGAAGTACTGCCACCTTACCTATTTCTGCCGCCAAGCAGTAATGGTGCTGGTGAAGTTACAGGCGCACGGGATTACCAGGGTAACGAGCGCATTTGACAATGCTCCTCAGATTTTTGCGATTTAAATAAAAAAATGGCAGAATGCTATTCAACTACTGCTATTTAACATGTTTGTTTTCAAATTTATAGCTCTCTTTTCGCGACGGGGATAATCGAGGGACAGGAGTTATTTCTAGATAGAGTCTCAATTCGTTTCCAATGCGCCAGAACTGGTCTAAGACACCCCACAGACGTTTGTCACAAGAGTTAACGATAGCAATAAAATGGCAAATTTTAAATTAACACGAAAACTAACTGCCCACTTGAAAATGTTTACTTAGTTTGCTATTCACAAAACTCATGCGATGAGTTAATAAATTAGTTTATTGAACGAGTTTATTTCACATTCAGATCGGACATCACTCTCTAAATAATATACAAAAATTGTTTAGGTCCACAAATAACAACATGAGTCTGTAATAACGCACATAGTCAACATAGCCTCGCACTAGGGAAACCTTGTGTCACGGGTGCCATAGACACACACACATAGACAACCACAAATTACATTCAAACTCACGAGATAAATAAATATAGGCCATACAAATATTTCTCCCGGCACGGGAATCGAACCCGGGACCTCTGCGTGGCAGTCTAGCAGGGTTACCGTTCGGCCACTGAGGTGGTTAACTAAGAACTAAGTTGTCATAACAACACACTTCTTTTTATCAAATGATAAAAAAAATGAAAAGTATCAAACGTCGAAACCGCTAGATTGGTTTACTTTAATTACTTTCAAACTTCAATGACGTAATATGGCATTTTGCTTTGGGGTAATATCGTTGATATTAGCGGGCTTTACAGACACTCTATCGCGCGTGATACAGCAGTCGTACGCGATAAAGCGCGCGTGCAAAGACGTTGGATGGAAATGGCTTAAAAAAATTCAAACAGATAATCGCGCACGATCACGTGGTATAGAGTGAGGGTGGTTCAATTCAGTTTGAAAAAAAAACGAACATTGCTACACTAGCATCACAGTAAATGTATGAAAATTTAATTTATGTTAAGAAGAACAGAATTTTTTATGAAAAATAATGAAAAACGTAGAAGAAAAGTAAACAGACTGTTCTTGACAGTCGTCTTCACAAAGTTACAAATTCATTTAAAGGGGCAATGTATACGCTATATAATGAGATTCTAGTTAATATTCAAAACTTGCCATGTACCAAGTTTAAAACTATAGTGAAACAAACCTTTATACTAAAGTATTTATAGATTCTGCGTACTTGGACGGAATTTGGACGAAAATCAATATTAATGACCCGTTTAGTTCTTTCAGGCTGTCTCGATATATTTGATAATAAATATAGTCGTTGATAACAAATAAATGTTTATTTCCAAAAAGCAACTCATAGGGCATAGGTTCAAAAACTGTTTGGCTCACCACCACAAAAAATAATTGAAAACATGTTTTTTTTATATTAACTTAACACAAAAAATTACAAGAAAAAAAAAATTGTGTAATATATATACATAATTCAGGTTTTCTTTTAATGCGTTAGCACCCCCTGGTTAGCATTAATATTACCCCTATTACTTTCGAAGCCACTGCCTTCCCCTGCATGCCTGCAATGGATCTGCCTTACAAATAAGTAGCAGAGTTTAATCAGTGTGACTATTTCAAGTGAATTTACTTACGTATGAAATAAAATACATGAAATTAAAAAAAAAAATTAATACCAAGTGGGCGGGACGAACAATTGGTGCACCTGATGGTAGGCGACACAGCAGTTGGTAAATCGCCAAGATCTTAGGGGCACTGCCAATGTGCCCATTACCCTGGTAGTCCCACGTGCCTGTGTTATTTCACCAGCACCGTTAACTGCTTAGCGGCAGAAGTAAGGTGGCAGTACTTCCTTGGACGAACTCATTCACAACGGCGGCATTGACCTACCAAGGTCAAATGTTCAGCGACTAAAGAATACGTAACTACCCCCACCCAAAAAGAAACTATTTTTTTAAAAATATCAAACTTTATAAATACTATTCGACTAAATATAGCAAATACATTTGCTAATATAAAGGAAAAAGACACGATCAAAAATCCAATAGCCATACAGAAATATCTAGTAAAGAACCAATTACTCATCGTAAATGTAAGTACAATACACTCACCCTGCAAAATGTCGAGAAAAATGTCTACGACATTGGAATCCCTTAATGTGCCAAGTTCTTATAAAAGGACTTCTCATCGCGAGGTTCGGCTCATTATACATTGCGAATTTTTTTCAATATTGTGGTAAAAATTGCCAAATTGCCATCAGAAATGAAATGATGTTTATTTGCAACTTTTCGTCGCGGTCGATACGGCGATGTTTCTGAAGGTTTTATTCAATCGATTGAGTCGAGTTGAGTGGATTGTTCGGTTTTCACAATTGCAATTTATTAGAGCTCCTTGTTAAAGAGTTCGTCCAGGGAAGTACTGCCACCTTACCTTATTTCTGCCGTCAAGCAGTAATGTCAGCATTACTGTGCTGGAGAAATTATAGGCACATGGGGCTTGTCAACTTATGTCTCAGGGTTTCGGGCGCTGTGGCAGTGCCCCTCAGCTCTTTCCGATTTAAAGCTCTGAGTGACACTGCAACTGTTATGGACAGATGTGTAGCTTACCATTACGCACGACTTGATATTATAAAAAAAAATTGCTACTATAATATCATAATCATCACCATCATGAACTTATTTATACGTCTCACTGCTGGGCACGGGTCTCGTCTCAAGCGAGGGTTTAGGCCATTGTTTCCTAAAGTGGTCTCTATCCCCCCAATGGACGCTGAACAGTCCTAGGGTAGAGGCCTCGGAAGCAATTGGGAGGTGTTGATGCAGTCCAGGGATGCTACCGCATTTGAATAACACCTGAATTATCTATATAAACAATACTACATATATTTTTATTTCATTTTTTCATTTTGTTTTGTGGCGGTTTTTTTATCTTGTCTAAGTGGGCTGTGACTCAAAAAGTTTGGGAGCCTCTGGTTTAGCCCATAGTCCGCCATATTGGCACAATGCGGGTTGGGAACTTTACACTTTTTCCGAGGGTTGTGAAACTTCTTCGAAGTGAAGGTTTCATGATGTTGACGATGAGAAATTTCCATTGTGAATTTCAAATTAAAGATTATCGTCCATAATACGACCCAGTCGGATGATGTTTGCGTACATAAACCACCATTAGTTTTAAATTATGCAGTTATTTTCCACTTTTTATTTTATGTAAAAAAAAATATTGAAAATCTACCAGGTTAACATGTAACAGGGCAAGAAATATTTGATATTAAACATATTTTTAATTGTGTGAGAACCCTAATGTTTGTATTTTTATTTTGATAATATACAGATATGGTAAAAAAGACAATAACAGCTTAAATACTAGAAAGTAAAATTAGGATTAATAAAATTGGGTCCCCGCGGCAAGGTGACCAAGATGCTGGTAGCGCTCCCCCGTTGCAAGTTATGCTAATGCGTTGGGCAAGGTAGCTGCCGACCCTTGTTTTCCAGACAGTTATTAATTTTTTGGATAAAACCCTAATTAGGTTAATGTCAGACCTTTTGTCAAAATTCGCCATACTCGTGCGCGATCCCTGCGCGGTCAGTTGTAGTAGACATAAGACGGAAACCGTTCTCTGAATGATGAACAATAAATACAAAACACACAAACATTTTGCACTAACATACATTTCTCATATAAAAATATTTTTTATTTATTCCATAATCTCCACTACCCACAATACAACTACCAATATCATTGTAAAATACACATATTTTTCTATAAATCTAGCTATAATATGTCATTTCGTATAGTTTTTATACTTTGGTGGGCCATGATCTTTAACATTTAAACTAGTGCATATTGGACATTAATATATTCTTTTATATTAGTTTTTTTTTATTGGAAAGAAGGTACCTCAGTTGGTTGATTAGTCCCATTAAAATTTTAAGAAAACACTCTACCTCTAAGGTTCGCAAATTAGGGGATGAATCCGGTTTCGCGCAATTTCCGGTAACCGACTTCAATAAAACTTGGCAAATAGATGTAATTCCACGAATTTTCGAGGTCAGTTTTTGTTTTACAAAAACGTAATTATTTCGGATTTCAAATCGCGTTTATTAATAAAAAGATCGAATACAAAAGTCCTTCGGCCTTACAAGACACAAACTTGCGTCGGTGCCAAACCAGAGCCACTAGCTAATAGTAGCTGTAAAAGGACCGGCTAAGTAAGAAGCTTCATAGATCTCTCACAGGTGTCACTTATGGCAATAAAGGCGGAAATAACACAATTTGTACAGCGGTCGCCCTGTTTTGGGAAGGACGCAGGGGAGTAAATTTACAAAAAAAATAAATATTATATTTTTTTATGATACGAAGTGATACGTCTTCCTATAACAGTTGTAGTGCCACTCAGAGTTTTAAATCACAAAATCTGAGGGACACTAAATAACGGACACTAAGAAATAAAGTTGGCAAGTCCCATGCGCCAGTGTTAGGTTCATTAATTAAAAAAATAAATAAATAGAGAATGTTAAACGAAAAAAGTGTCAACATTGGCAACTGGGGCTTTTGGTTGGGTTAGGCTGAAAACTCTCGTTGATGGGAGGTTTTAAGAGATCGGACATATATTCTTTTTAGTTATCCGGGGCGTAGCAAGGACGGACCAGCCATAATCTGCTAAGGTGAATTGTGTTGTAACATCTGTTACCTATCTATTGTTGATTATATTGTCAAATACTGTGAAAGGGACTTTTATTATACCTGAAATTACACCAGCATCATTACCCTTTGGAACCGGAACGCAGTAATGCTCATATTATTGCTTGACGGCAGAAACAGGTAAGATGGCAGTACTTTATACAACGAACTGTTGCTACAATTTTTATTTGTTTTTAGGCTCAACACGGGTTCCACGGGCATGGTTGACATTTTTATCTAGTTCTTTAAACGCTGCTGCATATTATTTCTATGCATCGCAGCTCGTATTGAGGATGTATTCACGACTACTTTGTAAGTAGAGTAAATTTAAAATTTCGCTATACGCTTTAGGTAGCAACCAACACATACATTGAATATAAAACATATAAAACTTTACATTCTTCTCTACGGAAAATAGTTTATGTGCAATAAAGTTGGCTGGGAACGGTTCATGTAAACGAGGCCCTACATTTTGTTGCACATTGAATACGTAACAAATTCAAAATGTAGTGAAGAGAGGACTGTCATCTCCGTCACTCAATACACATTTTATTGAATGGTCGTCAATGTAAACTTATGTTCTGAACAATAAAAGAACTTTTTGAAAAGTAATTCTTTCATATTTATATAGGTTAGTAGCAGTAGAGGTCCTTGTGAAAGAGTTCGTCTAAGGAAGTACTGCCACCTTACCTATTTCGACCGCCATACAGTACCGTGAGCATTAACCGCTCACGCGATACATGCAGCCGTAGACGCATACCACACCTAGAGGTGCCGTTGATGATTTTATACCGATTTATCGGATATCAAAGTTATAACAGGTAAAAGAACTAATTTTAATTGCTATTTCGGTAACTACTCTAGCAAACCATACAGTTTTTAATGCCTGGGTCTGTCATTTAAAAAATTAAACAACTTCAAAAATACATCACGACAATCGTGTATGTTATTGTTTGGGCTGGTGATTTCGGTGTTTATTTATTGAAAACATACCGTAAGTAGCATTTTTTATATCCTGAATATAAATGTTTATAAACTATACTTTAATTTTTTAGTATTTTCATGGTAAACGTTAGAACCACTCAAACGGAATATTATCATATTTATCCAAGTACACCAAAAATTTAATTACTGCTTTTTAAGTGCAGGATTGGCGTATTACTGCATTTTATTTGAGATGTTTTTGTTGGTAGTACGGAGGGTTTTATTTAGCAATGCAGAATAATATTTTTTATTTATAAAAACTTGTATTTAAACTGAATCCTTTTCTATTTTGCGAAACCTAATAGCTACCATTTTGCGGTAGGAGCAGCTCATCGCGTGAGCGGTTATTGCGTTCCGGTTTCGAAGGGTGCTGGTGAAATCACAGGCATATGGGACTTGTCAACATATCTCTCAGGGTGACGGGCGCAATGGCAGTGCCCCTCAGATCATGTGATTTTTTGAATCACAGCTCTGAGTGGCACTGCAACTGTTATGGATAGGCGTGTCGCTTACTACCAGGCGCACGACTTGATCTGTCGCCTGGCAGTATAAAAAAAGTTTTAGCACTTGGTTGCGTTTTTAGTGACATGAAATGAACTACCTTATATCATGGCCAAAAGATGAAAAACGTCAAAGAATAAAAAAGTCGTAAAATATGTACCTAATAGGTACTTTAGCTGACCCTCCAGCCAAGTTTCGGTGAGCCTTCTTACGCATTCAACAGACTACTGTAAGAGTTCCAGCTTTTTGGTTGGAAGGACAATGGCGGACTCCCATATAAATTTTTGTTGAAGTAATTTGTATATAAAATATAGAGTTTAAATTTCTGAACAAATTTCGTGTTGGTTTTACTATTCCGAGAACTCTGAAATCAAAGATATTCCCGTTCGAAGTTTTGAAGGTTCTATTTTACATAACTGAACAAAACATATTCGTTGTATTATGACAACAAAATAAACCACAGAAGCCTCAAAGAGAGTTAATAGAAGCTGAATGCCGTGGGTTTGTGACGTAACGAAAGTTCAGTGAAAAATATTTTTTATATGGTATGGTCAAATCTATAGCTGACACCAGGAACTTATTTGTCAGTTTTACCACTTTCTCGCAGGGGTTATTTGGAGAATGAATTATCAACTTTATTTTTTGTAACGGAGTAGTTAATCTCTTATAGTACAGAGTATATTTATAAAAATGTTATTTTTACTAAGAAAAATATTGCTTTATTTGTGAAAAATAGTGACAGACATACCATTAATGTGAAGAATAAAAATAAGTCATGCTGTGCTCGACAGTCGTCTTCATGTATACAGTCTCAAATTCATTTATGACACAATGTACACGCTTCTATAATGAGATTCCGATTGATTTCAAAATTTGCCATTTACGAGGAAGTATGGAAAGGCAATAAGAGTTTACAGTCCACACAATTATGATTCAAAGTGTATTCCATAGCATTTAAGTTTATTTGAAAAGAGCAATCCCTAGAGTTTCTAGCTCGTTCTTCTCAGGGAGGTCAGCGTAGTAAACGAGCAGTAGCTTAAAAAATTGACGTTTTCAAGTGTAAAAATTTTACCTATGTAATAAATGATTATTTGATTTTGACTGTGACTTTGGCCGTTAGATATCGCTTAACGTTTAGAAACTAAGAAACTGATAGTGATATAAACCTAGTTACAAACTAATAAGTCGTTTAAGTTTAATTTAATTATGATTTTTTTCTAGACTCACACAGGCATTATTTGTGAAATTATTCCAGTAGTTTGTTATAATTATTAACACAAAGACCGAAAAATTCCTTCGGTCCGGCTGGATTCGAAACAACAGCAAACTGTGCCAGATGCTATGTCAACTAAGCCACGGAACGAACTAGCGGAACTTACGATTTTTTCCATGTGCTTGTTGATGATCTTTGTACCCAATAGGTTATTAAAGACTTTTTTACCGTAGCGCCATCTGTGAGAAATCTATTTCAACACTCAGCTACGTAATTTACTTTATTCAAACTTGTAATTATGGCGCTTGAAGACGCTAAAGAAATATTTTAACAATAATTTCGCCATTGTTCTTTGTATTTATATTTTTTATTTTGGGGTCAACAAACATAGTGTTACATATTACAAATAGTACATAGCTATTACTAACAAACTGTGACTTAATAAGTAACCAAGACCGTTAACCACAGATTACGTAAACAGTTTCCGAATTTCAGTAAATAAAGGGTTTTCTATTAAGCGCGGGTAGATTTTATCAGTTCATAGCGGCCATGTTGTTGAGGCTGTTTTTGTCAAATCTGATGTTTATTTTTCAGTCACTAAAGACAAATCATCATGGCAAGTAATAGCGTCGAGCAACACGTGCAAATGATAAAAATTTATTATCAAAATGGGTCTTCTATTGTGACAAAGATACGCGCGTAATAGACTGACGCGCATTACGCTTTGGACGTCCATTTGCAACTGAAGTAACGGATGTTCGTAGTTTGAAGCGCGCAGCGTGCGATCATACCGTTCATAGATATTCTTGTTGCGTTACCTGTACCGAACTTTATGCCATAAGGAAGTCATACCAAAACAAGTTTTAGGGCTCATTGGTTAAATACTTCAATACTTCTATTTTAACACTTCTTCACACTGATTTACTCAGAACCAAATAGTTGGTTAGGGTCAGGTATTTTATCTCACGGAGTTTTAGTGAGTATCTGAAGGGCCAGTCCCTCATAGCTCGCTGGTTTCCCTGGGCTTAACGTTATGCATAAAGCATTTCCCCCCTCGTTAAAAAAAGGATCAGGTATCTTAGGGCATTAACTTCACCTAAGGGTGCGGGCACGCGCGCTACACGCGTGCTGCAGGAGTGTAATTAAATACATGTTAATATACTTAGTCGCAAGCCTTTCGCCAGTTCTGTACGCACCCTAACAGTTTGACAACGATTGCATTTGCCTATGACTTAACAATTTCTAAATTACGCACATTTCAGAATGTTAAGTAGCTGTACTTCCAACGTACTCAACTCGACCCACCAACCCTTGCACCACCAGACTATGGCAAGCAACAGGTAATCGTCTCCACAGGGAAAGCGTAAAACATTTAACGTAAAACATTTAAAGAACTAATAATAACAACAGTAATAGAACTTGGTTGCTGGGAATACAGTAGAAACATTGTATGGTCTAGCTACATTGAAATATTTCATTTCTTGATAGCGAGTAAAATTAACTTTCCCGCACCCATTAACCTTTTCATTCAGCCTTACCTGACTGCCCTTGGGTCATCAATTTTCTAAAGCTTGTTCTCTGTCATTTGTTACGCTAAATTATATTAGTGACATAAATACCCCTCATCACATATTCCGGCCACTTGGCTCATTCGCAACCGTATATCATTTTCTGCTCTTCTTAATGTCATAGCGCCGTTGTTATTGTTGTTATAGTGATTTTATTATTATGTTTTCTTAATATTTGGAAATAATTCACTTATTTAGATAAAACAAGGATTCCTCTTAGTTTAAAACCCAATTTATCTATGGCATTTTATAATTTTTTTAATACATACAAACACAAATAAAATACAATACTCGTAAAAACTTTTTCGATAAAAATCTTCTATTTTATTTTTTTGTTAATACATGCTGTATATTTAAAATATATGGACATTTTAAATTCCGTATAGCGAAAATAAATGACAAAGTCTGTTTGTTCCAGTTCATCATATAAAATAATCATATTTTTTAAAAAGGATAGTTGGTGAAATCCAATCTGTGATTTAAAATTGTGAGTGGCAGTGCGACTGTTATGGACAGGCGTGTAGCTTACCACCAGACCCACAAGCTTGGTGATTATGTGAAATAGTAACTGTTGTGTTAACGTGATGGACGGTGACCTAAAAACCTGTCCTTGAAGGACTCTAAATATTGGAGTGCTTTAATGGGTTGATAATTCAGTTATAAATGTCTCAGTAGACTTTTATTTTCACTAAATGTTATTTAGTTATTACTTAATGGACTTGAAATAAAGGGAATAGACGTAATTTGCCTATCATTGAAGTAAAGAAAAATATAGTAAAAATCTATTTTTAATTAATCTGGATATACTGCCCTCCTAATCATGACATGACGCATTTGCATTGCGGTAACTTTCGAGATATTAGCACCAAAAGTTTTTTTTATGCTAAATAATGTCAATTACGCTAATATTGCTTAACAATAAAACTGAAACTAAACAAGAATTTAAAAAAACGATTATAGGGGCTTGTAGATCTCGTTTCGTTGATCACAGATAAGTCAATACGTCAATTTGGCTACAATGGCGATTACGTTATTTATAATAAGAAGGGCAGTATAGGTAACTTCATTAAAGGTCAGCTTCATGTATGTATAGTATTCATGAGAACCCGCGACCTCGGCGTGTCGGCCACAGAGGCAGTTAAGTACATAAGATCTAACGATTTTTTATATCGATTTATTTCAATGCAATTTTCCAGCGACTCCACAAGAACGAAAACTTTACAAAAAATATTAAAAACAAAGTGGGGCGTTCCGCTTCACATTTGAAGTTGGCCACCACCATAACTTTTTTCAAACGTATTCGAAAACGGCTTGAGTACGTAGATAGCAAATCCTTAGTAATTCAAACATATAAAAGAGACACATATTATATTGACTCTGTGCCATTCGAGATTTAAAGTATTCTATATAATATTCATTTTTTTAATTAAGGTCACCAGCCCGTTACACCAAGTACCAAGTAATTAAGGTCACTTTTAATCTAAAGGTGCGAAAAGTGTTTTTATTACATGGAAGTCACAGCTGCCAAATAATGGAGATAAAGGTAGTTGTTGACAGCAAAAGCAGATAGGTATACCTTGTTTTAAAGTTATCAAATTGCCGCTGGTTAGTCAACCCGTGACCTTGCAGCGTGTAACCGTTTCGAAATGCCGGGAAAATAAAAGCAACTTGTACCGCGGTAAGAAGCCTGTAAATGTAGAAGTATACAAAAATTATAAGTTACTAAAAACAATTTTATTTAATAATTATTTGTAAACTCTTCGAAGCTAGTACAAAAACCTCTGGAAACCGAAATGTAAATAACTAAATTCCCTCAGTATTAGAGCAAAAGAACGCCCAGATTTTAGACAAGCTCATTTGGTCCTACTGGGATCCGGGACCTCTTTGCCGAGGAGGAGGTTCTCTATTCGTCAGTTTTTTTTTGTATGTATGTTACGGCATTTGTGAACTGATTTTGATGATTCTTTTGAGTAGAAATCCCATTTAAATATTCCACCTCCAAGGGTGGCAAACTAGGGGATGAATTAATTCTGAGGTCAATTTCTTTGTACTCTGTACTGAGATTATTTTGATACCAAATAACGAGATGAACACAAGTCGTGCGCCTGTTGATAAGAGACACGCGAAATAGTTAAGGCAGCAGTACGTCTCTGGATGAACTCCTTCACAATGAAATGCAAGCATCATGACATGAATAAAAATTAATAACATTATTATTTTGTTTACTTTTTTGCCTTTTCCTTCTAATAATTCCGAGATTTGATGGAGGTATTATTCACACTGCCTATATCTAGTCATTACGCTTGAACCTTGAAGCGGATCGGTGGTATGTCAACAACATAAGGGTGTGATCCCATCCCGTCTTGATGGATCACGGTAAAAGATCCTTACATTTATAAAGGAGTATGGATAAGTAGGGTAGATAATAAAGGCATTCGTAGATCGAATAGACCTTTCCTACGTCGTTTTTTTATTAACCGACTTCAAAACACAGAGGAAGAGGTTGTACGTTCGGCTGTCTGTATTTTTTATGTGTGTTTTCAGATATCTCTGTCAATTAATAACGCACACACAGAATTGTGGACCGATTTTTTGTTTGAAAAGGTGCACTCTCCTGGTGGACCCATTGTCACCGAGTCATAATCTGATGAGGGGATCCATGAAAATCGAAGGATCAATCAAATTGTATAGGCATGTCCGTGTATTCACCAAATGCTCCATCAATTGTGCACCGATTTTGAAAATTATTTTTTTGTTTCAAAGAGTATACCATAAAGACTGACGGCCTGATGCTGTTCCGGGTTTGTTTCGGCTACCACTAACCACTAATTATTTTCTACAAATAAAAATCGACTTTTCTCTTGACACAATACATGTAATCAATAAATCACCGTCACCATGACAACCAGAAAAGAGAGTACAAAATGTACAAAGGTGTCCGTAACAGTCACATTGTCACCAAGAAGTCAGAATCTGATCAGGGAAATTGAAAAAAGCCGTTAAGCAATAGGTTTGCAGGTTTGAGGTCGATTTTTTTTTCAATGAAAAAGTTACAATTATTTTAATTTATTTTTCCAATTTGTAAACTACTCAAGGACATGTTTAGGGGAACACTAAAAAGTTCGAAATTTTATAAAAACGTTCATCGTTATATTAAGGGCACGTTCAAATTTTCCGCGCTGCATCCGCGCGGCGGCCGCGCGACATTCGCACTGCTGAAGTGCGACCAAATTTTCCAATTTTTTTATCCAGTCGATTGGAATAACTGGCGGAACTGCTATTCCATATTGCAAGGTGTTGTTTTACATTCCCTATGAATTCTTCAATTCATTTTTCATCCATAGTGGTTATTTTAAAATTTAATATGTACACTTCACTAACCGTTATTGCAACCGAGCATGGTAATGGTGCTGGTGTAAGTACAGGCACATGGCACTTGTCAACTTATGTCTCTGTGTAACAGGCGCAGTGGCAATATGTACGCTTTCTCAATGTAGTTGGTGAGAACTGCGTGTGGGAGGCGAACTACACCGATTCCTTACCACAAGGACCAACACAGCACTAACGATCCGGCTCGAAGGACCAAAACAATGTAGGGCCAGTACTACTAGCGTAGTATTAACGCCTAATTATTAAAATAGATAGATAAGTTAAGTTGTAAAAGGTTTATTGGTAAAGATACGAGCTAGTTGAGGGTGTGTATCTCTTACGTTGTAGTTAAGTTGATAAATGTCTAGATTGATTGAATGTTCGTTAAACACCAATTTTATTGCCTACAGCGCACTATTAGACAAACGGCCGCGGATGTGGAGTGTGCAGCTCTAAACCGTACGTGCTGCGTAGATCAAAAAGGAAGGACGCAATGTAAGCGAAACTAAAATGTGCGGTTGTAAACAGTACAAGTGCCATTCGGATCTTTGTGACTTAAAGCATTAAGTGGGTCTGCAAAGGTTATGGACAGGCGTGTCGCTTACCACCAGGCGCACGACTTGTTCATCCCGTAACTTATTATCATATCCAAAAAATTATTCAAACGTTCTTCTCTTCAAACTCACTTTCAAAATATTACCAAAAATAACTGGAGAAGGTAAATAAAATATAGTATATACGCAGGCAGATAATATTCCGAAGAGTAATTGGTTTCCAACGTTATATATAGTTATTTCTGGATTTTCCTCGTGGGTGTCCGTATACGTTATTGTGTTATTTTTTGAAGTGTTTACGTAAATAATTTAACGCGTACTTAACTTTCTTCGAGAAAATTATTTCAAACTTACCGGTCGTTTCCTAGCTTTGAAAGCAATACAATAACATAGAAAAAGAAAACACAACAACAGAAAAACTTTTTTATTTACGCAAAACTAACGATTTCAGAAATAATATAAAGATTTCATAAAGATAAGACAAGCGGCCTTGTTTTTAACCGACTTCAAAAATGGAGGAAGTACTCATTCGACTGTTTTTTTATGTATGTTACGCGATAACTTCGAACAAAAAATATTCTACCCCTATGGGTGGCAAATTAAAGGATGAATCCGTTTTCTTGAAAGTAACACTTTGCGTCAACACAAAAAGACCAGGCACGATATAGATACGCGTATAACCAAAAAGTGTAATTACTTAATAAATACGGGGTACATGCATTATAACGCATAAGTCTGATTTTATTGTTTTTTTTTTATATAATATTGTATTCAAAGACTTTCAAAAGTTGCTGTCCTCATCAGGGAATCGAACCGACAAAATTAAAAAAAAATCCTATATTTTATAATGTCGGTCGATAGCAACATTTGTAAAGATTAATTTATTTTAAGTGACATAGTATTTTAAAAGAAAGGAACACCTCATGACGAAATTACAGACCCATTTAAAGCTCTGAATGACACTGCAACTTCTATGAACAGGCGTGTCGCTTGGCACCAGGCGCACGATTTGTTCGACCCGTCACTCGGTATCGTAAAAAATACAATATTTTAAAAACGAAACAAATAGATCCTTCTTTAAAATCTTCTCGTTTTGTTGGCGTTTATCTAATCTTAAAATCTTATTGGAATCGGCCTGCTGTAATAGCGGTGTCTCCCACACCGTACCGGCCTAGTCAATGCGGCGCGAATGCTCCTGACCAACCAGAACGCGTAAATTATCTCGCAAGATTCAGTCTGGCTTCTCTGACCGGCCAGACGCGTCTGGGCCGACCATAGCAATTAATATAAATAATAAACCTTAACAGTTTTCACTGTTGATGCTTGTTGCAGAGGTTTCGAGCTCGGTTCCGACCCTGGTACTCATAGTACAGGGTATTCAATAATTTCATACCAGGTGCTTATTGTGGATAGTTGGCACATTATTATTATTAAGTAAGTACATATCATAATAGCAAGGCTCTTCTCCCACAACGACCGCAAAACCTCAGTATTAACTGAAAATTCGAAACGTGAACATTGTTCGGTTAACCACGGAGCTTATTGAGTTTGTTGTTTTTCCAGGTTTATTGTACGTACAGAATACAGACGTGCGTGAATGAATACATTGTGATTTGTCATAACGAATATTCATTACACTTTACAACTTGCTTTACACCTATTACTAACATCATACAACAACACTTTTCTGTTTCATGACTTATTTACAAAACAATAAATTTACCAAAATAAACTTTTAAGTTTCTGTCGTACCTACGTTTTCCACAGGAATAGTATTTACACTAGCACATTATTTTTATCCGACTTCAAAAAAAGGAGAAGGTTCTCAATTCGACGGTACTTTTTTAGCATGTAACTTCGGCATTTATGAACCGATGTCAGTGACTCTTTTTTGTTAGAAAGTAGGTACCTCAGTGTTCTTCTTCTTGAGGTGCCATCTCATACCGGAGGTCGGCTATCATTAGGGCTTCTGTATTTTAGACACAACTGCACGGAACAAGGATCTTGTGCTCAGGGTAAACCATGTCCGGAGATTCTTACGATACGAAGTACGCCTTCTTCCAGGTGATCGCTTTCCCTGTGTCTTTCCTTGCATAATTAATCTGAGTAGGTCGTGTTTATCATTACGCATTATATAACCAAAGTACAGTAGTTTGTGCTTTTTGACAGAACTCAAAACCTCTAATTACCTCAGTGTTGGTCCCCATTTAATTAGTAGTGCACAAACGTAATGCACACATTACTGCTTGGCAGCAGAACGATACCTATTTCTAATTTATTTACAATATTCCTGATCCCTAAAATTTTATGAAAAAAAATAAAAAAAAACAAAAAAACAAAAAACTAATTTTGTAAAAAAAAAGAAACAAAAAACAAAATTAAAATGGAATGGGTAAAAAAAATAAGTTGACGTAGTGTTTATACGAGATGTCAAGAAACGGGTATGGTGGCAGTGCTGCCCTGGACGAACTCTTTCAAAAAGAATTCTAGTCCTGCTATCACTGCTCTCTATAACTATAACCATGTAGTTGACAATAGAAAAACTTGGTTTCTTCACAAAGCAATTAGAAACACGATGTTCCAATAAAAGTGAACACTAAATAGAAAATTACAGGTTGAAATAACATTCTAGTTCCATTTTTTTAGTTTGTCTGTTATTATTTTGTCATTTTTGTGTCCGTTTACGGTTAATAACGAATGATTATAGTTGCATTATAGCTACAAACGTAATGGTGTGTATTATTCTATTGTTTGGAATGTTAAAATGTATAACTACTTTGGTTTTTATGAATTAGGTTAGATTTGTTTAATAAATAAAAATAATGTGGAGATATTCATATTCAAATTTAAAACATTTATATCGTCTAGGAAATGAAACTATTTTTCCGGATTTAAATCGCGTATATTTGTTTTTTCAAACAAACCGACGTTTCGGGCTCTTTACAGGTCCCATGGTATCAAAGAACATATAGCTGATGTCAAACACCGTCGCGTAAACAAGTCTGCAGTCTGCGAGCATGTCATGGATAAACCTACACATTCAATGAAGTTTGACAAACCCCAGGTCCTTGCAAAAGAAGTCCGTTATCTACCCAGGATGCTGCGAGAGGCCATTATAATTAAAAAACATCCTAATTTCAACTAGTAAAATGGAATGTTATCTTTGTAAAATTAAAAATAAGGTATTTAATTAATAACTATTGTAACTATAGTGAAAAAATAGGGTGGTTTGCGTTAATATTAGACATAACTGGTTGAAGACTGTACCACCTCAGTCAACCGTGACCATGGGACCTGTACAGGGCCCGAAACGTTCGGTTTGTTTTGAAAAAACAAATATACGCGATTTAAATCCGGAAAAATAGTTTCATTTCCTATGTGTAACAATCGCGAAAACTTAAGAACTCGATATTTATATCGTCTCTTTATTTACTAAGTAAACATATTTCTGCCTTCAGATTAAAAAAGAAAGTCACAAGCAGCAAATCCTAAAGTCGTAGATAAATGCGTTTAAATATTTTTAAAATTTTTCTGATAAAAAGAATAGTCAAAATATATATTACATATTAAGTTTATTAAAATTATAAATTATGCCATATGTTTTACACAGAAATTGTAATTGTATTTCAATTAGCCGTTTTCAAAAATACTATTTTAACTAAGTAGAAAAAAATATAAAATATTATAACTGCATACAAAGGGCATACTAATTTAAATATGCCGTTTTTTAGTTTAGAACTAAATAGCACAGTTCCGTACATTATGAAATAAAATCCTTTGACATTAGTGTTTTTAATGTAATAAACACCAAATTTGACATTTATAGAAAAAAGACAACTATTGAGATATATTGAGGTATGACTGCCGACTTATAAGCGATATTTATAACCTAAACAGTGCTTTTATAATGCAAATGATATTTTAAACTATAACGGACGAGGACGCGTCGACATTTCACGCCAAAATTACCACAAATAGAAACTACAGCAAAGGCCAAATTTTTTTTAAAATATCAAGTGACGGGACGAAGAAGTCGTGCGCCTGGTGATAAGCGACACGCCTATACATAACAGTTGTAGTGCCAATCAGAGCTTTAAATCGCATAGATCTTAGGGTCACTGCCACTGCGCCCGTCACCCTGAGATATAAGTTGAAAAACTAAATATAATTTTTGTCATAAATTTATAACATAAAGCACTAGTAATATGACTAACGTCATAAACAACTTCTGTGAAAAGACTTTTTTAGAAAACATAATAAATTTACCAAAAATAAACTTTTAAATTTTTATTGTATCTAAGTTTTGCATTGGACTAGTATTTACACTAGCACATTACATCAAATAGAAATTACAGCAAAAGCTAAGTTTTAGTATTATTAGCTCACTGTTTTTTTTTATATTTTAGTGTAACCGACAGAATCAATATTAAAAAATCATAACCTAAGCTACCCCACTTATTATCGCAACCGACATAGGACATCAGAATTTCGTCTACTATAAACAACAAAATTGTTGCAGTCTCTAATCGTAGTGTTACCTTGAACGCCTGAAAACCTCAAAAAGCTTTAGCAAAAATATTGTAAGCACCAAAAAAGGCTAAAACTCCCATTGTTTAAAAAAATTGCAGTTATAATATCAATTACGAAATACATTACTATATTATAATTATTAATACAAAGACCGAACACTCAGAAAAAACACTAAGAAAAAATTCCTTCGATCCGGTCGGTTTTTCAAAGTGTTCGATCTTTGTATTAATAATTATAACAAATTAGTGGAGTAATTTCACAAAAAATAATTGAATATCAATTCAATAAAAATTTAATTAAGACATTACTATACATTAAAATTCAATTTAGTAATTGATTTATATGTAGAAATACTTGAAAACAACTCGCTCCTGTAAAATTTGTTTTGGTCGCTTACTCTAAATCGGCATTAATAAAATACTATTTCCACAAAAAAATAGTAACATTGGCCTTTATTTTCTGATCAATATGTATGCAATTTTTAACCGATTTGAAAAATGGGGACATTGTCAATTCGACTGTGCTTTTTTTGTATGTATGTTACGCGATGACTTGTGAACCAGTTTTGGTGTTTCTTTTTTTGTTGGAAAGAGGGTATTTCAGTATTGATCCCATATTAATTTGAAAGAAATATGCCACGTCTAAAGGTGGCAAATTAAGGCGCCTTATCGTGCTAGCCCTATAGAGCATGATTTTTTTTTAAATAATATCTAATAACGGGACGAATAAGTCGTGCGTCTGATGGTAAGCTACACACCTGTCCATAACAGTTCTAGTGCCACTAAGAGGGGCACTTCAACTGCGCCCGTCACCCTGAGACATAAGTTCTCAAGTCCCACGTGCCTGTAATTCCACTAGCACTTTTACTCTTTAAAACCGGAATGCGGTAATTCTCACGTTACTGCTTGGCAGCAGAAATACGTAAGGCGGCAGTACTACTCTGGACGAAATCTTTTAAAAGGAAATCTAATGCTACACAATTATTATACTATGTCCCTACGTGAATCATTGTTCTATGATCCACAAACGTAAAAATAAGTAATAATGTAGTTTTTTTGTCTTCTCTGTTGTTTTTGATTTTGATTTTGACTTAGCTCGGTTCTGGAAAACTCTCTTGCTTCTCTACATTCATCAATCTTTTCATACAGGCCCACTTATTCTTTCTCACTACGCACTTCTAGAACACTTTCAATTTGATCCGAGAATGTTAGCGTTAGCTCTATAGGTTTTATTTATTTTTTTAAACATTGATTTATGTTTTAAAATATTTATTTAAGTGTATCACTTTTTAGAAATTTACCAAAAATAAACTAGAGTGTAGTCAAAATTCTGATGAGAGTGGAATATGCGATATCAATATATTAGGAGGTAAGTGGAGGACCATGGTCTCTGTCCAAGGACAGACCTGATGGCGGTGTGGATGTATCAAATAATTAAGGATAAGTTGCTTTAATATATTTTGACGTTTTTGAAATTCGTAATCCGCAAATGAATCGTATCTTTATTTCTCACCAGTTTTCAGTTAGGTGAAAAAGTGAAAATGTACATTTTGTTGTCTGAAAATAATTCAAAAAGCTATTATTATCTTCCCAGTGTAATAAATAATGCCTTTACAAAGGCCCAAAATTGTAAAGAACGTGTTTCCAAAACCACAATATCCCATATAGAATTAACGACTCTATAAACATAGACATACTCGAGTATTTTTAGAAATTTAAAAACAATACTGCAAATTAATGACGTACGTTTATTATTTTTAATATAGAGCCTTAATATGTGTATTTAGGTAGGTCGCATCGAGTTTTATAATCTAAGGTTGTTGGCAGAAATTGCATACATGGCTATAAGGCCGCTTGATGTACAATCATAAGCGTATTCTATTAAAATGAAGTCACTGATCTGAGATGTTAGTTTAATTTTTAATACGCAATAAAGAATAATTCATTTATTTCATCACAAGGTTGATAAAACATTATGATTCGACAGCACAAGCGCATAATAACCTCGTTTCAACGGTCTACACCCTTTTGGAATACAGCCTACCTATCCCTTTATGTAAAATAATTAAATCATTTCCCTCAAAACGTATATTTGTTTGGCCTTTCATTATCAAATAAAACCCGGACAGTACTCACCAGGTTCCCAATTTAGTATTTCCACTAAATAAATTGGACAATCTATCAACCCTTAGAACAATCACTGGTCAACACTTTATTTTCTATCCACAGATATTTGTTTCGTTAAAACATATTTCACACGCATTCACTTTATATACACGGTGTTCGGCTGTTTTTCTATTTGCCTAACAGTCAAAATAATGAGATGTAACGTCAATATTATGATTTTGCTGTCAATCATACAACACATACACCACTAATACGAGTATCTTAATTATATTATATAATACTTTATTGAATCATCCATGAAGAAATGCACTCATACTGGCAGGATTGGGGATTTATAAAACGTGACCGTATATTCCGAATTTCGATCACCGAATGGTACGTCAAATCGGGAGGGAGAGTGACGTGCTCTCCGTCCAAAAGCCCGAAGGGAACTGAGAAGCCTCTGCTACAAATACCTGCAGCGGCGTGCACACATTCCCAATCCACGCACACAAACATTCACAGTACTTGCGCTTTAAAGCTCTGTCTCCACGTGCCACGATATTCTTTTTATTTCTTTTTTTCGAATTCGACACGTCGTATCAGCTGTTGTAATTTATACTCTGTGACGTAGTATTAAATCCGCGCGGTATCGGGGATTATTTCTTGGGGAAAAAAATATGATTAATGTTCGTAGGGTCGACATAAATACAGGAATTTGGTAGCAATGAAGCTTTCCACTCATTTCAGTAAGTTACAGACGACATAATCGATTTTGGGAAGCATTTTCCGTTCTATAGAGTCCTTTTGGTTAGATACAGCGAGGTGTGATTTGAAATACGAGCTTACTTGAGAATTTTTATACTTCAACCATTTCAGCACATATTTAGTTAAATGCATTTAAAATTTATTTAAATTCGTTTTCCTTTTTGTTTGGTTTATAAACAATATAGTATATAATGGAGAGTCAAAGTTATTTGACCTCTTTTTTTAATGATCTTTTTCTACAAGTCACGATAATTAATGTCTACTTATTTCTAATGTTTTAGAAAGCTAAAAGCTTCATCATTATCATCGCTAACCCATTGCAAGTTGCACTGCTGCGCATGGGTCTTCTCTAAGGACAGGGTTTAGGTCATAGTCCGCATTGCGGGTTGAAGAAGTTTTTTTTATTTTTCAATTTATTCGGAACAACAAAAGCTATTAATAACGATTTACATATAATATTTTACCAATTACAGTTGTCTACATTTTCATTTTCAAATATCTAACTTATGGTAAAAGTTAACACCTAAAAAGAAATAAACAAACACAAAAGTACCTACAATAATAAGCATAGCAAAAAAGGGAAAGCAATATGAAGAGTGCAATCCTGACCTATAGACACGAAACACATCTAGAATAATGTATAATTTAATGTTGTTTGGTTTTGATAACATGTTTCTTGTTTCTGGTTATTTAGTCATTCTACATGTTTAGGAAAATTTAGAAGCAAAATCGCATCTTAAACCTTAAATAGCCCTTTTATAAATAGAAATTATTATATCATTGGACAATAAAAACCACACTTTTTTACGCAGGTTTACGTCAGGTACTTATAGCGAACAAGATGAACCCAGCTTGACAAAGTAGCTAACCATCTTCGAATGACTTGAAATCCGGTTTGATGGAATTTCCGTCATTGGCACACAGCGTACGTAGTCTCCCTGGTAACATCATTAGCCCATCTCTTAGTTCCAGATTTAAATGCCCAAATGAATCTTTGGCAGAGGAAATTCAGGGTCCAAGGAAATGTAAGGAACTTGTAGTGGTAACCTCCTGAGAGAGGTGTTCGTTATTATAAAAGTAACTTTAGATATCGAAACTGAAATGAGAAACGTTTAACGAAATGAATATTCTTACTAGCGTCACGTGCTGCGTCATGGGAAAATTTCCATTTTGAAAAATTATTTTACCGAATATTAGTATCTTTAACTTTCGACAGTTAACACCTGTCAAAAGTTATTGACACTGAACGAAAACAATGGAGCCATTATGAATATTTTTTTGCATATAATACTTTCTTCACAGCTGTCCAATCATTTTTTTCCTTATTTTTAAAGAGGGTTGTAACATTATAGATATGTCACCCTTATAGGAGCGATAGTTAGGTCCAATCATTTTAAATCTTGTTTTACTCTTGCTTGAAATTTTATCTTATAATTCACGCTAAATAAAATATCAAAAGATATAAGTATCTAAAACGTGGAACATGATAAGAGACTTCGAATTATATTTTACCAGTTTTACAGAATTTTTTCCGGAAAAAGTTTCCACTATTTGAAACTTTTCGGAAATATTTCCAACATTAGTGACATTTATTAAAATTTAATTTCTGTTGAGAAGAATAGTAATTATTAATAGAAATTATTAAAAATAGTGATAAACATAACATTAAAATGAGGAATCAGAATAAACTGGTTGTTCATATAAATATAAACTGGCAAATAGCGCGCTGGTCTTTACATTTTAAACTTTGAATTTCAACTTTAAGTGCATTTGCACTGTTGCTTTGGGAAATGCCGCTGATATTAGTAATAATTATATTGACGCAGACACTCAATATAGCCCCGCACTAGGGAAATAGTACATCGCGGGTGCCATGGACACTGACATAAGCAACCATAAATTACACCCAAACTCACGAGATAAATAAATGTAGGCCATACAAATATTTCTCCCGGCTCGGGAATCGAACCTGGGACCCCTGCGGGGCAGTCGTCATGATAACCGTTCTGCCACGTAGGCAGTTAATTAGTAGAATCTTTATCCCGCAAAAACGTGCGGTTAGGGCAATACACAATCTGGGCCGCAGAGTGTCTTTGAGAGATAATTTTAACGAGACATTTAACATTAATACAAAAAATAAAAAATAAAATAGCTGTACTTGACAGTCGTTTTCGAAAAACTCACAAATGTTTTTAAAGGACAATGTTGTATTTAGGTTAACTTAACAAACTACTTATTCCACGTGTAAATACTCATAAAAAGGCAGTTGATAACTCGCTTCACTAGCGATCCGCTACAGATAAACAGTCAAATATATACTTACACTTTTTACTGAATACATCAACTTATTATGGAAATTATGACTTACTTAAATTTAACATCCCACTCTACTTACCTATTACTTTAACCTTAGATGTTCAAAGACCCAAACGTTTGGTCCTTCGAGCCGGACTAGCTTGTACAATAAGATTTCGGTACCTAGATATTACATTTTTTTAAATAATTTAAAATTATAGTGAAACCTTAACTAAAAGTTCTGCGTACTTGGATCACAAAGATTCTTGGTAATGACCCGTTTAGCTCTTGCATGTTGTCTCAATCTATGATGTTTGAAATAAATGTTGTAAATAATAAATGTTTATTTACAAAGTGCAACCCCTAGAGTTTCTTGTTCGTTCTTCTCAGGGGAATCTGCCTTGCGAATGAGTAGTAGAGTTTAATCAATGTGACCATTTCAAGTATAAAGAATGTTTTTAGTTATGAAATAAAATTATTTAAGGTTGAGTTTTAGTTTGAACGTTACTAGCCTCCCTAATCGTAACTCATGGCGAAATTTTCTACGTTTAACTAAAAGACCTTATAGGTAGTAAAAACGTTAGCAAGAGAGCAAGGAAACTCTTACTTTGACTAAAATTGTACAATTTCGACAATAACGTTAGAACACTCACAAAGAAAACGAAACAAGAATATCAAAAACACACGTCAAAAATGCATAAATAATAAAACGATTTCGAAATATGAAAAGTATATAAAAAAGGTTTGTAGCGAATAGGTGGGAATAGTACATTATATATTAAGGGCAGTAAATAAATAATTACGAATGACTCTATTGGAAGCTAGAAGTCGAAGACCGAGGGCTTTCGGAGTCGAGGTTCGTGATTCCCTTACCGCCCGTGAAATCTGCAATGTTTTTCATCAAACTTGCACGTAAATAGTATGATTAAATGCCATCTAACTTGACTATATTATAATGCCTCCAAAAAAACCCTCGAGCCTTTTTTCTTTTCATTACAGCTATAGTCGTGTAATGAGAAGAAAAAAGGCTTGACGGTTTTATTTGAGGGCATTATAGTTAAGTTATTAACGTGCAAGAGTGATTAAAAAGTATATTTCCTTATTTACATCATCATCATCATCGACAACTCGACTTCACTCACTGCTGGGTATAAATGCGAAGTAGTTTGTGATATCCAGGACGTTCTTGTTCTAGTCTCACTTATCAACGGCCATATATTTTGGCAATAGTATATATTTACTTGGTATAGAGGTGTATTTATTTCTTTATTTAAAACCTTCGTAATATTGATTTAATGGACAAAGAAAAATTCCTTTCATTTGACTGGGTTCAAACTGGTATTTGTTGCCATGCCGGGGCAACCGCTTTTCACGAACTCACGAATCACTACAACCTTACGAATGTATCTATGTGTTTGTTACAGATTTAGTAGCAGTAGCACTCCTTGTGAAAGAGCATTTATGCCGCCACAATATTAACCTTAGAGCTAAATCCAAACTCATGGTACCACGATTTCGTTTAATTAAGGCAAACGACTCTTTTATGGGGAACTGTATACGTTTTTACAATAAGATTCCGGAGCATATATTAAGAATATGATTTCCTAAGTTTAAAAATTACATTAAAATATTTTGATTGTAAAGTCATATCATAAAATTGAAGACTACGTGTTGTATAAAGATGTGTGGAAAGACGACACGGCTCCAGAATCCACACAAGTTTGATTCAAAATGTATTCCATAGCATTTAAGTTTATTTGAAAAGAGCAATCCCTAGAGTTTCTTGCTCGTTCTTCTCAGGGAGGTCAGGGTAGTGAACGAGCAGTAGCTTAAATGTGACTTTTTCAAGTGTTTAATTTTATTTTACCTACGCAATAAATTATTCTTTGACTTTGCCAAGCAGTAGTATGAGTATTGAAGAGTGAGGGTCCTGGTGAAATTACTGGTATATGGGACTTGTCAACTTGTATATCTCAGGGTGACGAGAGCATAGGGCAGGACCTCTCGCTGCCGAGCGTGGTTGCCGCCATGCTCGATAGCGAGGAGTCCTGGGAGGCGGTGGCCTCCTTTTCCGCAGAGGTTATGTCGCAAAAGGAGGCCGCGGAGCGGGTGCGCGAGGACGCGGCGGACGCGCACCCGCTCCGGCGCAGATGCATGGGGAGAAGGCGAAGGCAGTTCGCTGCTCGCCTGATCCCCTAGTGAGACCAGCGGGCTCTGGACAGGGACTCCGGAGCCTGCATTGCACGGCCTCACTCGTCTGGGGGGCGGGTCGGAGGACAACCGACTCGCCCCTCCGTTGGCACGGGAGCCCTGGCGTAAGTCGTAGTGAATGTTCACTGATCCCACGGCGCCGACTCAACCGGCGAGAGGGAAACCCGGGGGGGTTTTAGTGGGGTAAGCCCTCCAGTCTGGAGGGAGAGTCCCCACATAACTCCTGAGTCTCCCTGGGCTCAGGGGTATATATAAAGATTTCCCGCCCGTAAAAAAAAAAAAAAGGGTGACGAGAGCAATGACGTGCCCTTCGGCTTTTTATGGTTTAAAGCTCTGAGTGGCACTGCAACTGTTATGGACAGGCGTAATCGCCTACCACCAGGCACATGACCTGTTCGTCCCGTCACTTGGAACGGTTGTTTTGTTTATTATTTACCTTCGAATTACTTATTATTTACATTAAATACATTAACATTATGGATATTATATAATTCCACTGACAGCCGAGTTTCGTCTGACAATCAATGACTAACGAATATTTTGAAACCGTTACCGAACAATAAACCAAAGTACTTAGTCGACAATTGACAATTGTTGTAAACATAAAAAATATATAAATCATACCAACGCCAACACGTTTTTTCTCATTCTTCTTGGACACGTGGGAGCATCGCCTCAAGATCAACACGGTCATTACATAGAAAATTATACAAACAGAAGCCAGAAGTGAAGACGTAAAGGAAAAAAGGTGTAAGGCAGTTTTTAAATTTTTACTATATATTTTTTTTGTTATTTATAAATAAATAAATAATAAGTAACGCACACTGTTGGTCCTATTTAAATATGAAGATAATATTCCACCTCTAAGGGTGGCGAAATAGAGGATAAATCCGGTTTCGCGAACTTTTCGGTGACCGATGTCAATAAAACTTGGCAAATAGATATAATTTATATTATATTATAATTGTTGTAAAAGTAACATTTTCGCTTCTGTTTTACTCAGTACCTAACTTACAATCCTATTGTTATGTAACCATTGCCTAATCTCAAACAAACAATAAGTGTTTCAAATTTATTGGAGTTTTATAAAATTCATTTTTTGACTGAGATAGTTACACCTGGAAAAGAGTTCATGATCTTTTAACAGCTAAGAACTTCTGGATTATAATCGCCGTCAAATAACAAAAAACCGCTTTAACGTCAGTCCAAGCTACGATGCCGCCAATAGCCATAGAGACTCACGGACAATCAATGGCTTCAAATTTATAACTCCCCTCTTTTTGCGTTGGGAGTCGAAAGCATTTTAAAAACGCTGGACGAAACAGCAAAGTTTAAGAAAATAGTGCGGGGACCAGTCGAACTAGTGTTGCTCCAACATGAATAGTTTTCTTTTTCTCTTGCAATGTTTTTGTAAATGTCAACTTTCAAATTTATACTGGAGAGCTGCTGCGCTGAACAATAAACTTCTGAACTCAGTATTTCTATTATTAAAACGAAACAACTTTCGATTATCGTCTTTTAGGAAATCGCTTTTTTAATCTTCTACACAAACCGACATCAGCTGTCGCTGTGTTTGCATAAAATGTAAAGGAAAGTGTATTTCTAAAGAATAAAGCTTAAACTTACTTGTCTTAATGGTATAAAGCTAAGCATCAATTCGAAATAACCCTGTATTTAAATTAATGACCGTTGTAGAAAAACCACTTGTAGAAAAATTTTATGAATTTGTGTTGTTGTTATTAATGTTTAATATATCTTGTTTCATAGCTCTTTTGATACTGGCTAGTCAACTTATAGAACTGTAACTAATGATAATCATTTAGTGTCTGCTGCTCAGTTGGTAACAGCGGTGGGTCAGGTGTGGCAATAGACGCTGGTTCGCGTCCAGTTAGATTGAAGGAATTTTTTTTTGTGTTATCTCTCTTAGATAATAATAACAAACTTGGAGAGTATCTTCACTTGTCTACGGATAATCTACCATAAAGAAGTGTAGATCCCAAGAAAACGACCGTTTCAAAATTCATTACTAGATTTTAGTAATTGTAATTTATATATCACCAACCTTATTACACGTACAGTTGGGCACAGACCTAATCTAAGCAGATAGTTTATGGAGAAAGAGATTATTAGTAGCAGTCTAGGAAAGTACTGCCACCTTACTTAGTCCTGCCGCCATGCTTGGTGCTCACATTACTGCATTCCCGTTTTAACGCACCGGTGAAATTACTGGCACACAGGATCTGTTAACTTATGTCTCAGGCTGATGCGCGTAGTGGCAGTGCTCCTCAGATCTTTGCGACTTCAAGCTCTTAGGGGCACTGGAACTGCCACAGACAGGCGTGTCGCTTACCACCCGACCCACAACTTGTTCATCCCACCCATTAAAAAAAGGTTTACGCCATAGTCCGCAATGCGGGTTATCTGCTTCAGATGTTTTCCTTCTCTCGATAAAAGGGGATATCACACATTTTTCCAAGTGTAGTAAACCTTCTTCGACATGAAGTTTCATCACGAAGTTCACAAACGTACGTTGACCTCTCGACTAAAAAGAAACCGTTTGCCTAGCGGACTACCACCGCTCTACAATAATACTAATAAATAATGATAAAAAATACATAATTCGAAAAAAGAACCTTACTTCCGCTCGAATAAAACCTTCCGCATTATTATTCAAACCTGAACCTGTTTCTCGTATAGGAAAATATTTATTTAGGCGATGGGCCTTCAAAGTACGTAAAAAGATGTCAATTTACTTGGAAACGAAGCTACTGCGCATTAATATTTAGAGTTTATAGATCTACCGTAGTAATTCAAATAATTTACAACGTCATTTATGATTTCAAAATATATTTGATGATACGTATTTGAACAGAATACAGATAGACTGAGAAAAAATGTAACAATAACAATTATTAGTATTATATTAATGACAAATAAATAATCCTTGATCCCTTGAGTCCATGACCCCGGTCAACTGTGCCACTGTTGGGAGAGAAGAATCCAAAATAGAAACCCCAAATGATAACAATATTAATAAATAAAACCATAACATAAATACACACCATACAGCATCGATCCGTAGATAAAAGCAGCCAAAGAACTGAGAGAAAAAAAACACATGGCTATAATATCTTTATTTCAGTAAAGCAAGCAAAATAATAATTTTAAATGTAAGTATATTCATAAAAGAAAGGCGTGACAAATTTAACGCACACTGGAGACTCGTAAACTGGACAAAAGTGTATCTTAGATAAAAAATAGTAACATTCTACTTTCCACAAAAATCATTTATTTCATAGGTAAAATAAATTTATACTTGAAACCGTCACCATTAAGCTACTGCTCGTTCATATGCTGACTTCTCTGAGAAGAATGAGCAAGAAACTCTATGGATTGCTCTTTTCAAATAAGCTTAAATGCTTTAGAATACATTTTGAATCAAATTTGTGTGGAATCTAGAGCCATGTCGTTTTTCCATCCATCTTTATCTAGCATTTTGTAACATGACTTTTCGATCAAAATATTTTTAATGTACTTTTTAAACTTAGGAAATGATAATCTTAATATATGCTCCGGAATGTTATTGTAAAAACGTATACAGTTCTCCATAAAAAAGTAAATGAAAGAAAGGTTCTGATGAATTGTAACTGAATTGTTCGTTATTTTTTAGTAGCCGTAGAGCTCCTTGTGAAAGAGTTCGTCCAGGGAAGTACTGCCACCTTACCTGTTTCTGTCGCCAATCTGTCAGTATGAAGATATGTCTCACGGTGACAGGCGCAGGCAGTGTCCCTCAGATTTTTGGAATTTAAAGCTCTGAGTGGTTATGGACAGGCATGTAGACGACTTCAATTACGGAATTTGTGAGAATACTTAGGATGGAAAACCTTATATTAAAACCAGCATGTCGAAGAAGGTTCACAACTCGTGAAAAGCGCGTGAAGCCCACTTTGAGCCAGAGAGGCAGACAATGGTCAAAACACTGTCGAGTCTAACAGGTTGATAATGACGATGATGTTGTCTGCTTATAAAATGAGCGTCATAAATGCCCTGTCTAAGGTTGAAATTACTTTCATGAAAGGACGTCGAACTGGGTGCTGATCATTTGACCTGAATATCATGCATTGTCAAAATATTTGAGTAATGTTCTTGTATTGACCATACGAACACATTTGACTTTAAAATGGGCTGTGAATTCACAGTAAAAGTGTTTATGGCTTGTTGGTTCTAGTTTAAATTGAGTGAAACTTTTGAAAGTACTGCTAAATGTTAAAAGATGGTATTTGAACTGGTCAATTGAACCGATGTCATTGATCTACTTACTGTCCAACATGTTGACAGCACGAGTGCTAGAAAAATCGATCTAAAACGTTGAATGATATAGATTTATATCGAGTTGGTGCTTCTACTACGTCGTGCTAGGAATACTTGGTACTTAATTGAAAGGCAAACGTTCGAATCCATGTGGTGGTACGTAACTATTAATTTCTCTTACTATCGGTGATAGAAAGCCTGCGTATCGAAGACGGTTCGTAACCTTTGGAAAACATATGACGCGTGGTAAATAATAGCTTAACTGTCTCATTTTATGACATTCTTTTATTAAACTTGAAACAATAAGTATATTAAATATCTCGGTAAGTCGTTAATCCTCCAACACACAAATAAAACTATCTATTGAATCATTCAAAATCTACAATGATTATTAAACTAAGGTCCCTAATAACTCCGAAACAAACATAACATCAAAATAAAACCAGAAATGCATACATCAATCTAGTAATAAAACTTTATAGGACGCTATAAATAAATATCCGGGCTTGGAAATATTTTGTGAAGCCAACGAATGTAAAAAATGTACGTACCTGTGTCATTAAGGTTTATTGTTGTGATCTTTACGTCTGCTGTGATCAAATTACATGTAATAGTTTAAAAAAGTGTTGTGTTAAGTATTAGTTAACCTTACGCGTGGAGTATATATTTTCTCAGTGTAACATCGCTTGTTGTGTTCCGAACGACTGACAAAAATCTATATCTGCATTTGAATATTGGAGATAAGCGACACCTTGTGACAGATCTATGAGGCTTCTCACTCAGCCGGCACCTTTACAGCTACATTACGTCTGACCCTAGTGGGTTTGACGTAAGAAGTTGCTGTATTAATTGTAATGTTAATTTTTATCGAGTTCTTAGGTTTTCGCGATTGTTACACATAGGAAATGAAACTATTTTTCCGGATTTAAATCGCATATATTTGTTTTTTCAAACAAACCGACGTTTCGGGCCCTTTACAGGTCCCATTGTCACGGTTGGTATACTCGATTTCAATCCGGAAAAATAGTTTCATTTCCTATGTTGATTTTTATTGAATATCATGAAAATATACTTTGTTTGTGAAATTATTCCACTAGTTTACGCCATCTTAGCCCTAATTTCGCACAGATAATTGCACTGTAAAATCATGCTTAAAAAACTTACAGTAATAAATGTATTATGTAATTAATGAGATGTATAATTAACCACCAATAATAAAAAGATTGTATAATTCAAGTTCTAAACATTAACATTAAATATCGAAATGATTTATTACAGTCAACAACTGTACTCATCGACGTTAAAATTATACTTAATAAACATATTCAATAATTAACGAACAACGAAGCCAAATACTGATATAAATACTTTCACTGTATCTGACCAAATTGAAGTTTTGTTACACATTTACTCACATGCACTTCAACAGACTAAACAAGGTGTAACATTTTTTTTAACAATATCTTGAACAGGTCTTGCGTTTGGTTGTAAACACGCCTGTTCATAGA
Source organism: Hyposmocoma kahamanoa (assembly GCF_003589595.1). NCBI lineage: Eukaryota > Metazoa > Arthropoda > Insecta > Lepidoptera > Cosmopterigidae > Hyposmocoma > Hyposmocoma kahamanoa. The sequence goes on from NW_020653762.1 coordinate 898,945, forward strand.
TCTTACAGGCATAAGCTGACAAGTCCCATGTGCCTATAATTTCACACTCTTACCCTTCAAAACCGGAACACAATAATGCTCGCATTACTGCTTGGCGGCAGAAATAGATATGGTGGCAGCGCTGTCCTGGACGAACAATTTCATAAAGAGCTCTAGTGCTTCTAAAATATTTGCAAGTCACACACAACAGCACAAACGACACAATTAAAACACATTTCTGCCTCGGTGGCCTAAAAATTTGCGCTATGGGCACTGGATGAGAATGTCACGGGTTCCTGAAAAGTGCCCCGGAGAGATTGCTCTGTTAAGTACAAGGTATTCCCTAGTTTGAAACTGGACCATGGGACCTGTAAAAAACCCGAACGTTGATTTTTTTGCCAAAAAGCCGTGGTAGCCCACTATCTCTCAAGCAGAGGCCGTGGGTTCTAATTGGGGAATGTACCTAAGTTTTTCGGAAATTTAATTTCAAATTTCCCATCTGATATTCGGTGAACAAAAACATCCTGATGAAACCTGCAAGTCGAAGAATGTTCCCACCTAAACCCTCCCCTGGGAGGAGACCCATGCCCAGCAGGAGAAGAAAGAAAGAAAGAACGTGTGCATGCTGTGCTGCTACGGAATCCGTCATCCACTCAGCTTGGTGTCGTCTGGCGACGCTGATTTTCAGTAGATTCGGCAACAGGGAACACATGGCATGGAACACAGTAGACGACATAATATAACGTATAATTCGGTGGTGGTTTTTCGAAAGTACAAATACACGCGATTTAGACATGAATAAACTAGCCTCATTTCCAATATAATTTTTAACAAGAACAACAAACTTATCACGTAAGCCATGCATTAAAAGAACCTTGCATGCTGAAATTTATTCGAAAAATAATTCACGAGAGTAGATGAGAATACCATCAACTTGCACTACTTAACCATTGTTGGTACTTTAATATTTGTTATCCTGCTTACCGAGTAGTCGGACCGTGAACGCCACGCCAAAAACATTCCTGGTTGCCTTCAGGAAAACCGCTCGCGAAATTGCCGAATTAGCAAAATTTGAATCCACTTGGTAACACAGAACAGGCAATAAAGCAATGCGTCTAAATTGAGAGGGTGTAATAAAGTTTACGTAAAAACATAACACTATGTAACACGATTTTTGTTTCTGGGTTATCGATATTATTTTTTTCAATTGCTTCTATAATAAAGACATGAATAATCTCAGTACAGAGTGCTAAAAAACCGACCTCAAAAGTACATGAAATTCCATAATATAATTATCCAGTTTTATTGAAATCGGTTACCGGAAAGTGAGCAAACCCTGATTCATCATCCCCTAGTTCGCCACCATACGGGACTTGACACAGGAGATAATAAAAATCGGTTCTCACTACTCAAAGTATATTGAGAGAGAAGAACGCCTTGAATTGGAGAATAGCAAAATCAACCATTAAAATAATTGCTCTATAATAAAATTAAGGCGCTATTAATAAAATTTAATTTTCTTGCGTGAACTGCCATCTTTAGAGGTGGATGATTTTCTTCAAAATCAAATGGGGTCACTATGGAGGTACCCTCTTGCCAAGAAAAAAAAATCATGAAAATCGGTTCACAAATACCGGAGTTATCACATAACATACATAAAAAAAAATTACCATCCAATAACTTAGTTTTTGTGGTCAGACGAATCAAAAATGGACGTTTGTATAGCATTAATGAAACGTATAATTTTCGGGTTTCTCTTTTATGATTATCATCAACAATATAATTATAATTTAATTAATACAGTGAATAGCGACATCTTTCGCCAGGACTGGTAGCTGTAAAGGTACTAACTGGGTGATAAATCTGTCATAGATTTCTCATAGATGGCGCTACGACTAAAAAGTCGTTCAAAGACCAAGTACAAAGACACGACGCAAGCACATAGAAAAATTCGTGAGGTCCGTTGGTTCGTTCCGTGGCTTAGTTCGTATAGCGTCTGGCACGGTATGCAAGAAGACGTCGGTTCGAATCCGACCGGATCGAAGGAATTTTTTCAGAGTGTTCGATTTTTGTATTAATAATTATAACAAACTAGTGGAGTAATTTCACAAAAAATAATTGAATATCAGTTCAATAAAAATTTAATTAATATAATTATAACTTTAAAAAAACCGACCTGAAAAATTCGCCAAGTTTTATTGAAATCGATTACCGGAAACTGCGCGAAACCGAATTTGCCACCATTAGAGGTGGAATATTTTCTTCAAATTAAAATGAAACCAATACTGTGGTACCCACTTTTCAACAAAAAGAGGTTCATCAATATCGGTTTCCAAAATGCCGCAGTAATCGTATAACAGACTTGCGAACCTACTAGAAAAAGGGACCATTATATTTCAAATCAATAGTATATGTCATCCAGAATTTGATGACAAAGCATATAAAAATCTCTAGACTTTCGAGATTATGTAAATATGTAAATACCACCACGTAGTATGTAAATAGGCGGTTATATAATACCAATAGAAAGCCTCAAAAGCAAAGGGATATATCAGGGATACCCGTACCTACTTTTTTATATATTTTTTATGAAACCAAGTGACGGACGAGCAAGTCGTGCGCCTGACGGTAAGCGACACGCCTGTTCATAACAGTTGCAGTGCCACTCAGAACTTTCATCACAAAGATCTGAGTGACATAAGTTGACAAGTCCCATGTGCCTGTAATTTCACCAGCACCCTTACCATTAATGCTGGCATTGATACGTACCTTACCTGGCTTGGCATAGGTAAGGTACGTGTCTGAACGAACACTTATATACTTGCTCCGCAAATAAACAAAAACCAATACTGTCTTTTGTGCTCATCATCAGTATTTATGAATCGATACTACGATTCATTTTGCTTGGGTCGAGCGACAAGGACACTGCCTTTATTCCAGAATTTATTTTTATACAAAACCATTTGAAAAGTGTATATCATATTCTATGCGCATTGTGTTTAGTTCAGTTGATATAAAAAAATAATCATTGGTCTAAGTAAGGTACTTACTGAATACAGCGGTTTTCTTGTAAAATTTCGAGGTAAGTTCGTGTTTTCAAACCATATAGTACTCAGTAGTAATTATATACTTTTTCCAAAGCTATTGATTGAACACTTTCTTTGTTATGCAGAATCAATCAAAACGATCTAAGGTTTTACAGACTCTTAATTTAAACAAAGTCAAAGTCAAAGATTATTTCTTCCATAGGTAAAATAATTTATTCCGTAGGTAAAATAAAATTAAACACTTGAAAAAGTCACATTTATGCTACTGCTCGTTCACTACGCTGACCTCCCTAAGAAGAACGAGCAAGAAACTCTAAGGAAACCTTTTACTTTTCGTTTCGTCGTAAAAACATCTTTTCGCAAAACGCTGCTTTAGTTTTAAATGAAAACTACAAAAAGCAATATTCTTTACAATAATTATATTTATAAATTCACTATAATAGGTATGCGGTAACGAAGTGGTGTTTAAACATCACTTTTGCCGGCAATTATACCGTAATTGCGGCAATTTGGCAAACCTATTTCTCGGCTAACTTTTCAAAACACTGCCGTGTTCAAAAATAATGAAAGGTAACATGAAACTTGAGAATAATTGAACTTTTCAATTGGGAAATGTTACCATAGGTGTTACCTCAAATGTATATGTATAATGTACATGTTTCTTGGAAGGGCTTTGTTTCCGTAAGCCGAAACTACTTGAGCATAGAACTACAAGTACCGCCAAGCTCCTCCAGGAAATTCACTACAATGAACTTTACCGAGACTCGTTGATACCATGGCGATCTCTAAACTTGGTAATTGGGTTAAGGCTTTCTTAAACTGCCTTTATGCAAGTCCCGAGAATTTTAAGTCCAGTGTCCCTCAAATTTTAATTGAATTTTTTTTTTTAAATAATGCCAAATAATGGGTGTTGTTCGAGGGACGTTAAGGTCAGCTCTCAAACATTTAAACAGCATTTTTTGGTTTTATGTCAATTGCTGTCAACGAATATCAAAACATGTTTTATGAATTATTTGGGTTTTTCTGTACAAATAATCAAAAGGCGGTCTGTGGGGCCAATTAAGTTAAAAACCTCAGTCTAATTGAATGGTTTATTTTGCTCTCGATATTGACCTAATAAGTTCTTTACAATGCAGAAAATAACGTAAAAGAGTAGGCAAATAAAGTGCCAATATAAAGTGAATAACTCACGTATTTAAGTCAAAGTTTTTAACCGACTTCAAAAAATGAAGGAGGTTCTCAATTCGACTACGATGATGATTTTGATTTTGATGATTCTTTTTTTGTTGGAAAGAGGATACCTCAGATGTGGTCCCATTTAAATTTGAAGAAAAATTCCATGTCTAAGGGTAACAAACTCGGAGATGAATGACTTTTGAGGTCGGTTTTTTTAGTACTCTGTTTTTTGTTAATAATACTCGCCTTGAAAAGGCGCAAGTTCTAGCGTTCAGGGAACCAATCTGCGGGGAGGGAATTCCACTCCAATGCCAAACGCCACATAAATCTGGAAGTGTAACGCTTTGTGCGAATCTTAGGTATATCTACAACATAGGGGTAGAACCCTAGCTTAAGTCTCGTGCCGCAATGACAAAAAGGGGTAAAATATTATTTCATGCAATTCTGTCGCTCACTTTCCATGAATAATATATATAATAATAATATTAATGTAATAACAATATGAGTTCTTGATGATTTATTAGATAATAAATTAAAATATGCAGGTAAGGTACAATAAAAGCTTAAATACACGAAATTAAAACTAGGATTAAATTATATGTACAAAATTGGGTCCCACGGCAAGGTGTCCAAGATGCTGGCAGCGTTCCACTTTTGTATAACCATGCTAATGCGTTAGGTAACGTAGCTGCTGGTCCTTAGGTTTCCAAGACAGTGTTAATTTTTGGATATAATTTTGTACAGATGAAGAGCGTGGGGTCCCAGTCCCCACGGGCCGGGCCAAGGGTTTCGACTCCAAAGGGTGCAAATAGGATGTCGAAAAAAATCGAATTCGAAAAAGATTCATTTGATATAGTATAACGTATACGTTAATTATTTGCGAGAATGTTTATTATTGCAATGGTCTTATTTATGTATTAAATTAGGGACACAAATTTATGATTTTAACTAATTTTCGATTGATTCTTTTCTCTATTGCATATCAGCATTATGTAAACACTACCGTCAGATATTGTACTTACCCCATTTACAACAATAAATGACGAATTAAATTATCAAAATTTATGCACATTTTACAAATACAACACCTTTCCATTTCTGATAAATCGTTTATCCAAAAATGTACATTCAGTAAACGATAATATTCTGACAATTCATTGGAACAAAGAAAAATATTGTATCAAACTTCCAATATCCGCCATGAAAAAGGTGAAACGAAATAACTTTTCAATTAAAATTGTAAATTGAAAATAAAGTACTGAAAACACCTCTGGAACGGAGAAAAAAGATCAAAAAAACCAACTCTGAAAATATGTTGTGCGCTACAGGACAGAATAAGAGCGATAGGAAATAAACACCTAGCGCTTTTCCCATCAAAACGAAAGAGTCTTGACCAGACGTCAAATACACCAATTTATCTATCCAATCGCAAACGTCGGTAATAGAAAAGTTTCGGTTCTATGTTTACTTAGTAAATGAAAGTAAGCTTGGTGATTGGCGCAAGTTTTAAGAAGTTCTTTTACGGAAATTTAATTGATTTACATATAAATTTCACATGCAAAGATGCATAATACGCTGATTTTACAGATAACGTCGCCGGCGCTGACAGCCACACACACAACCCCGCCCATTTCATAATAACAATTAAAGTCGTCGCTGCGCTCCGACCCAGTCATTTTTAGCCATGCATTGATTGATATCCATGCACCGCTACGGCCTCCAGTGAGGTGACCGGTTAAAGCCGTCTTACTATGTACCTTACAATGTTGACAAATATTGTCATCCTTTGCATCGAAATATTTGTTTATTTTTAACTACTTAAAAAAATTCGGAGGTTTTCAATTCGACTGTATTTTTTTTTGCATGTTTGTTACGCGGTTACTCCGGCTCTTCATACTCGTGAACCAATTTGGGTGATTATTTTTTTGTTGGAAAGAGGTACTCAATATTGATCCCTTTAAATTTAAAGAAAATATTCCACCTCTAAGGGGATGAATACGGTTTCGTGCGCATTCCGGCAACCGATTGCAATAAAACTTGGCAAATATATGTAATTCCACGAAGTTTTAAAGTCGGTTTCTTTTTCATATAAAAAAGTTATAATACTTTTGAAGAATCTGAAGCAAGTCCTTGATCTTTCCTACTTTGATCCTATCTGTTGCACTAACATACAATGCAGATTAAAATCATTAACACACGGAACGTAAATCTACGGGGGCAGTACAGACAGCAGTCAATTGAAATGTGTCTGATAATGCTAAAGTAATCTAACATATTTTCACTTTATGTTACTACATGGTAACCCCATAACATTCTAGCATATGCTTTACTATATAACGCCGGGATATTCCTCCTGTTTATATTCTAGCCGCCATTGCGTGTTGTTCTAAATACGCCATTTCCAGGCGTGGCGCAGATCATCTATTATGTGAAATGATATGTTATATGAAAGCTTTCTTTTGTAAAAAAAATTACTTTTATATAAGCAATCCAACAGGCATTGTATAGGTAGATGTGGATATTGCTCTGGGTATAATATTATGTTGTGATCTATTACAGAATATATTTATTACTGCTTTTTTGAGCTGGAAAGAGTTAGTCCTTTTTTAACATGGCAGGCCTGAAAATTCCTTTAAAACGATTATGTGTAACTATTTATACTGACACCTTAGCTATTTCTGCCGCTAAGCAGTAATGTGAGCATTACTGCGTTCCGGTTTTGAAGGGTAAGGGTGCTGGTGAAATTACATAGCAGGCAGGTGACGGGCGCAGTGGCAACGTTCCTCAAATCTTTGCCATTTAAAGCTCTGAATGACAATGCAACTTTTATGGACAGGCGTGTCACTTACCACAGCGTCCCGTCACTTGACATCACAAAAAGAAAATTAATGTATCAAGGTAAATAAGTAACGGTGGTAGTTTAGAGAGCGGTTGCTTCGCGATTGAGATTTTTATGGTTCGATTCCCTGTGGCGACATATTCTTAGGACTTCAATTTCTAAGTTATGTACAGTAAACAGCATATCAATCTATACATTATTGTTCGAATATCGCCTCCAGGTTCATGGAACAAGATCAGTCAATATGTAGCTTGCTGCCATCCGTACATTTGTGAATGTTTTGTGACAACAACTCGGTAAAAAAAAAACCCTGTGTAAAGTAGATTCACAAGCTCTGAAAAACGTGTCATGTCCAAGTTCCACCAGTTGGATGTATAATGGCTGACTTTGTATAATGGGTGACTCTGGGATTTGTGAACCGATTTTGATGATTCATTTTTTGTTACAAAAGGGGTACCTCAGTATTAGTCCCATTTAAATTTGAAGGAAATATTCCACCTCTAAGAGTGGCAAACTAGGAGATTAATTCGATTTCGCGAATTTTTTGAAATTGGTTACCATTTCAATAAAACTTGGCAAATAGATGTAATTCCTCGAACTTTTGAGGTCGATTTTTTTGAATAAAAAAGTTATATATTCGAAAGTTAGCACATTAAGTAATTTACTCGCAGGGCCGGCGGCGACTACCATGACCAATGCAACAAAATCGCTGTCAGCAAATAGATTGTTCCAATCATTAATATCACCGGTGAAAGCAAAACTGGGTCCCCTGACGATCCATCAACGTCGGTGTAAACTGGCCGTAATCGATGACACCACGACAGCCCTGCCGTTCAACAATGATTACTTATTTACAGTTTTAAGACCTGAAAATAGATTTCCTTTGACATTGTTTAGAGTATACTCCTGTATTCCAATTTACTCGATTTCCAGACATTTTGTGAGGAGTACGTACGCCAGTGTGGCAGAAAGCTGTGTGGTTAAAACGTTAAAATATTTAGCGCGATAGCAATCGGCAACGTTTCGTTTTTGGTTTAGTTTTGGTTTTTCTTTTGGCGATACGAAATGTACGCAACGTGTCACAATCGCAACGTTTCCTTTTTGGTTTTACCGTTGGCAATTAGCGCGATTGACCCCCTGGTCCAATTCCTCGCCGACATTATATTATGTTGAAGCGTAATAAACAATCAATTCAAACATTTATTTATTGAATATCATTTACATATGTATAATTATATATATTGTTTATATATGGACATAGTTATTAATTTATTTATTATGTTATATATTGAATGTATGTTGTATATAAATAATGCATCATAATTATTTATAAACTTTTATTGTAACTGTTTTTGTTTGTCATGTTATGCACCCATGTTATTTATTCTGAAATCAACTCTCCAGTTGACTGGTAGAGATTACCTAATGGCTTTAAGTCCGCCATTTGTACTATTCTGTGTGCAATGAAGTTTAAATAAGTAAAGAAAATAAACGTTTTAATATCATAATTATCATATGATATGAGGTTATTAAAAAATTCGTGTCAACAGAGTTCTCAAAGGCTGGCAACGCATAGGCAGCTCATCTAATGTGGTAGATGTCCATGGGTGACAATGAACATTTCCCGTCAAGTGGCTTTTTTATGATACCAAGTCCTCACAAGTTCGTCCGGTCGGACAAACAAAGCATGTGTCTGGTGGTAAGCGACACGCCTGTCCATAGCAGTTGTAGTGTCACTTCGGGCTTTAAATCACAATGATCTGAAGGGCACTGCTACTACGTCCGACACCCCAAGAAATAAGTTGCTAAGTCCCATGTGCCTGTAATTACACCAGCACCCTTCCAACCCGGACCGCAGTATTGCTCACAGTACTGCTTGATGACAGAAATAGCAAAGGTGGCAGTACTTCTTAGAACAAACTCTTTCACAAGTACCATACTGCTACTAAAAACGTTTTCGAAGATATTAGTTAACCTCTTTGGACACGCAGGTTTCAGCACAATATGTCCCAACTGCCCGTTGTCTAGCAAGTTGGTTAACTGCACAACATTAGTGGTGCAGAGTCCCAGGTGGAAACAGAACACGAGTAATTCTATGTAGAAAACAAGCGATCTCCTTCTTGACTACGTGTTTTATAGCATACAATCCCATCTGATGACAAACCGATACGTCCAATGAACACTATACCAACTTAATTTTTGGATCTGTTCTGTTTTTATTTTGTTTTTTGTATCTTTTTTTTACAAAATGCGTTTTTTTTTCAACTTACTTTTTGTTTCTTTTTTTCACAAAATTCAATTTGTTTTTCGAATTTTGTGAAAGTCAAAGTCAAAGATTATTTATTCCATAAGTAAAATAAATGTACACTTGAAAAAGTTACATTTAAGCTACTGCTCGTTCACTACGCTGACCTCCCTGAGAAGAACGAGCAAGAAACTCTAGGGATTGCTCTTTTCAAATAAACTTAAATGCTACGGAATACGTTTTGAATCAAATTTGTGTGGATTCTGGAGCCGTGTCGTCTTTCCATACATCTTTATCTAACACGTAGTCTTCAATTTTGTAATATGATTTTTCGACCAAAATATTTTTAATGCAGTTTTTAAACTTAGGAAATGATAAACTTTATATATGCTCCGGAATCTTATTGTAAAAACGTATACAGTTCTCCATAAAAGAGTTGTTTACCTTGGTTAAACGAAATCGTGGTACTATAATAGGGGTCATAGCTCTGAGTGCGTTTGCGAGAGGTACTTTTAATAATATAAAACCGGGATCATCTTAAAACTTTGGTTTATTTTACCATTCTTTACATAATTTCACTTTGGGTTACAAATCAATAATCTTAATTTAATATGTCAAGCTCTTCCCTTATTTTCTTAGCGTTCCAAATACAAAACTATAATCATTACCTATGTTCAGCCAGCAATTTACTCAAAGAGTACAGCCTAGTCTACATCCCTCTTCCTCACAGCTGAAGGGGTGAATATCCCTAGCTGGTAGTCTACCTATGATAGGCAACTCACATCAGTGATCAGCCTTTACTACAGGCTAGTCACACACTGCTCGGAAGCTATCAACTTACCAACAAGTAACCACCGAGGAGGCTATGGCTTTGGTCTGCCAAAAACCTATCCAAAAAGACAGACCATGACCACGTCCTAAACAAACAAATAAAAAAAATATAATTACTCGCTATCCTAGCTAAATAGGGAACCTGTCTAAACCCTAACACTTTATTTCATCGACCCTAAAGTGGCTGAACGACCCTATCAAACTTCTAAACATTGCTACAAAACTATTTCCCTAAACTCCCTAAACCTAAGCTATTTCCAACGCGCATGCTGCCACAACGACGACACAGGCTTGAACATCCATCGGACGATCACTGGGTTACATCACTATTGATCTCCCAGCTGCCTTAGTCCTCATTTTGCAGCTATCACGTTCCATCAGCTTCACTTACCATCTTTAAACAAACAAGAACCACACACATATAACGCCAACAACATATCCTAACATACATATGGGATGGGGATATTCCATATGAAAGACGTCTAATTAATTAAATAAATATATTTTCCCAGAATGCAGACAGTCCTTGATCAACTGGAGGGATGAGCAGGAACTATTCGCACATACAGGACAATATATCTATCAAATTAATGAGCAGGAACTATTCGCACATACAGGACAATATATCTATCAAATTAAAAAAATATATAAGAAAAACAAAAGTAAATGTTATCTATTTGATGGTGTATCCTCTCCTCCCTTCCTTCCAAGTCCGCATGTACAGGAAAATATTAATTTTTCTCCAAATATTTCTCATAACGTCAATGTAGTTCCACATGAAAAATAAATATAAAAAATTAATTAACCTAGTAGAAACAAACACATTAAATTCCCTCTTATAGAACTTTTCCATTTTACTAACATGCAGTAGATTCTGTCTACCCTAATTTTCGCGTATCATACCTCTTAGATATCAAAGCAACTCTGTTTTTCTTGTCAAACATTCGCTTTTGCTTTAATTGTAAACCATCTACATATTCTTTACGAGAACTCATCGAAGCTGCTCGTTTTACGTAGTCACTTCGCAAATTCGCCACATTACTTACGCGAACACGATTAGAAATGTCGCTTTCCGATTCACATTTTATATTTACCTTCGGCAAAGCATAATTATAACTAGTTTTACTAAAATCACATTTTTGACGCAATTGACACGTCTTGTCACGTACATAAACTTTATTCATAATTCCTGACAAAACCGAAGAGTTTTCATATTCCGATCTATTTAGCGGGAAATTATCAAAACTTTTTGATACTGGTTTCAAAGATTTTTCTTTCTTTGAGCCAATATCTGTCACGGACTTAGACGAAATTTTATTGTCAATTTCTACTTTTGACAACTCGAAGCCACATCTCTTCAAAATATCTCGTCCCAGAATTAAATATTCTTTAAAATCGTCTACAACCAGCAACTTCGAAGGATAATCGTTCCCATTAATCATCAACGACACCTTGGTGGACGACTGCACATTTATTGGCGTTGCACCCACTGTACGTAATGGAAAACTTGGACTATCATCGATACGTAAATGTAACTTTTCCGCAAAATAACGAGAAATAACTGAATTTGAAGCATTAGTATCCACCAACGCCTCGCAACATACATCATTAATAAAAACAGATATAAAAGGTGCCCTATCTACGCTAGACCTATCAAATGTAGACAAATTTTCTACATGTTCAGTTGCGCTTTTCTGACAATCACGTTGAGGAGATCCCGGCGAAGATCCACTACTATGTGCTCGTGAATACCCTTGACTTGGCGTATCCTGCTGCACGCTTGGTGCTTGTGGCACTAAATATTCCGACTGCTTAGACTCGGGTCTAATTATCGGTGCAGAGACATCCTGTGTTTGCCAACAGCAAGAATGCTCCATATGACAATTCACTGGCAATTCAATATCTTGTCTCACATTATAGCTGTGATTAAATACATCATCTACTTGGATAATTGTTTTCCTTAACTCCTCTTTCGATACATACAAATTGCAAGCCAGCATCCATTTAAAATTGGGTAACAAAGACTTCAAAAAATGCTTAATAAACTGAACATCTTGAATATTCGCTTTCATCGCTAATTCATCTAAATTATAAAAATAACTTATCAGCGATTCATTAGGCTCCTGTCGCCTATAATAAAATTCTCGTGCGTAATCTATTTGTGAGGGAAATTCCTCTCTTAACTTTTGTGCAATCACATCATACGTCATGTATGAAGAAAAATACGTTTTGTACCATTGTAGAGCTGGCCCCTCCAAATACAATGCAAACACGTATTTCTTCTGCACATCAGACCAATTATTTAAGACGCTAATGGTCTCAAATTGATTCAAAAACTCGTCAACGTCGTTGAATCCATTAAACTTTTGTGCCGACATAGCATACATATTTTCTCCTCGCACTTTTCTCTGGCACCAAATATAAATCAATATTAAATAAGTAAAAAAAATATAAATTACGACCTTTTGTTACGCTTTCCTGGAAGTCGTGTCGTAACAACATATAAAAATATTTCACGATGGACTTTTCTTCATCGGAATCCTTTCATCATTCGCAACACAAGCTTTTGTGTTGTGTTGTGTTCTTCATCACCATCATATTGGGATCCGTGCCTCCACCATTTATAATAGGGGTCATAGCTCTGAGTGCGTTTGCGAGAGGTACTTTTAATAATATAAAACCGGGATCATCTTAAAACTTTGGTTTATTTTACCATTCTTTACATAATTTCACTTTGGGTTACAAATCAATAATCTTAATTTAATATGTCAAGCTCTTCCCTTATTTTCTTAGCGTTCCAAATACAAAACTATAATCATTACCTATGTTCAGCCAGCAATTTACTCAAAGAGTACAGCCTAGTCTACAGTACCATGAGTTTGGACTTAGCTCTAAGGTTAATATTATGGATATCTTCTTTCTTATTGAAATTATGTATATTTTTACGGGCATATAAAATATTTGAGTAAACGTACTGTGATGCCACAGCCATGATACCAGTCTCCCTAAACTTTTCTCTGAGAGAAACTCGGGAGCCTAGACGGTACACAAAACAAATTGCTCGTTTTTGCAATACAAATATGGTTTGAATATCTGCCGCTTTATCCAACATGAGAATCCCGTAGGACATTATGCTATGGAAGTAACTAAAGTAAACTAGTCTAGCAGTACTAACATCGGTAAGCTCACGTATTCTGCGGACTGCGTATGCAGCGGAGCTTAATCTGCTGGCTAGAGAAGCTATATGTGGAAACCATTGAAGTTTCTATCTAAGGTCACTCCCAAGAAGACTGCTTCATTAACAAGGTCTAACTTTTCTCCGTTTATTTTTATGCTTGGTTTAAGTCGATTTTCCGTTAGGTAATTCAAATTTAACACATTTTGTCTTCTTGGCATTAAGGAATAAATTCTTAGCATTAAACAAATAAACTACCTTAGAGAGGGTATCATTAATATGGTCATAGTTAATGTCATGTATGTCTGTTTTAAAAATCAAGGATGTGTCACCAGCAAACAATACTATTTCGCAATGGTCCTTAACAAAGAATGGCAGATCATTAATATAAATCAGAAATAAGAAAGGTCCAA
>NW_020653762.1:912659-941733 GCF_003589595.1 Hyposmocoma kahamanoa
CCGAGGAGTAAAGACATCCAAAGACATCACGCCTATCTGAATATATTTTCAAGTGATTTAGTTTGCAACACAATAAATCCACATTGGTCTACACGCCTGCGTTATTATTTGGAAGAAATTCCTCGTAATGGACGAGCAATCGAGCTTGATAAATGCCCCTTTTGATGACTCGCCGTTATATATCATTTAAATATACAAGCCACAACACTTTAAACTGCACGACTATCTATCGTCACGACATGATGGGAACGTGCCCTTATGGAGAAGTAAATATCACGGTGAAACTTATCACCACTATTGCTAAACGTATGAAGTCTGGGCAGCGTGGCGGACAATGACATAAGGACAAGTAAGGGGCCTTGTAGGAAAACCAGTGCCCAACAGTGAGACGTAATTCTTATTTAATATCATTTGCGAATTTCGGAGAGAAGAGACTTAACTTAGATAAAAATTCATGGTAAAATAACCCGTTTAGCTCTTTTTTTTAATATAAAATAATAAAACCATTCCACCTCACCCGATGGAAAGTGACGATGAGGTCGACGATGGAGCATGCATACCTAAATAATGCCTATTCAGTCTCGCCTTTGAAAAAGCCCGAGTTATACCTACAGTTCAGAGAACAAGTTAGCAGGTTTCCTCGATGTTTGAAATAAATATTGTAAGTGATAAATGTGTACAAATGTTTATTTCCAAAGAGCGACTCTTAGAATTTCTTATTCATTCTTCTCAGGAGAATGTGCCTTACGATTGAGTACTAGAGTTTTTCTACTCCTGTACTTTAGTCTGTCAATTATAATATCATAAACCATATCATAAAGGCGCTCTTTAGAGTGAATCAAATTTAATGAGTTTCAAAAAAGAACGTCGTATTTTTACTAATTATAATCTCAGTACAGAGTACTAAAAAAACCGACCTCAAAAGTACGTGGAATTACGTCTATTTGCTAAGTTTCATTGAAATATCCCCTAGTTCGCCACTATACAGGACTTGATACTGGAGATAATAAAAATAGGTTCTCACTACGACACTACTCAAGGTATATCGAGGGAAATACGCCTTGAATTGGAGAAATAGCAAAATCAACTCAATGATTGCTAAAAGTAATTGCTCCTAAATTAAAGTTAGGCGCTATTTATAAAAATGAATCTTCATGCGTGAACAGCCACCCTTAGAGGTGGATGATTTCCTTCAAAATGAAATGGGACCACTATGGAAGCACCCCCTTTCCAACAAAAAAAGAATCATGAAAATCGGTTCACAAATACCGGAGTTATCGCGTAACATACATACAAAAAAAAAAAGAACATACAGTCGAATTGAGAACCTCCTCCTTTTTTGAAGTCGGTTAAAAATACAAATTAGGACCCTATTTAAACCCTATACTGCCTCCTTATTGGTTAAATTGGCCTAAAAGTCTTGCAACCGGGCCATAAATCTTTATAAAAAAATTATTGGTTATATATTATATAAGTATTGGTAAGCGGTACTTGGCCAGTTATATTCTATCTCTTTATTTTTTTTGTTTTGTGGCGTTTAAATATATGAAGACGCTATATGGCTTATATACCTTTATTTATATACCTTTGCCTACCCTAATAAATGGGTTAAATTTTATTAAAAAACATTGCATTTGTTGTCATAGATTGTTAACAGAATATACGAGTACATTGAATATTGGTTATGTTTCATTATTTTATTCACTCGTAGAAAGTATGCAACAATTACATAATTAGGTCTTAAAATCTAGTACCTATTTCTTAGGCCACTCGGCTAACGATTGTATAAAATACTATTAATCAATGTGACCATTTCAAGTGTATTTTACTAACCTATGAATAAAGATTATTTTAGTTTAAGATTGTAAGAAATAAAACCGATAGATCCCCTCGTTGTTGTTAAAGCTGCCACGTGTCGACGCCCTCACTTTAAATGGGAAGTATAGGCGATAATACCGTTGTATGTACGAAAACAATGCTTGTCATATTTCTCATTAATCAAACAATTGATATCATTTTTCTCAACCTACTGTGTATACTTATCCACAGGTTAAACTACAAAGAGTAACTTTATTAACTTGAATTTTGAATATAACAATTTTAAACAAATAATTTCTACTAATATAAATAATTACGCATAATTGTTATTCATTCGCCAATATCAAACAAAGAAATTGTTTTCTTTTCCTAACTAATAACATAATAAATAAAGAATAATAAACAACATTAATAAGTGGTTATCCAGATTAAATTCTGTGGCTTTGAAACCAGGATGTTTTTATTTTAGCTTTTCTTGTCTGACAAAACAAAAACATTCGAGATAATCTCAGTACAGAGTACTAAAAAACTGACCTCAAAAATACGTGGAATTACATCTATTTGCTAAGTTTTATTGAAATATCCATAAATTCGCCACTATACAGAACTTGACACTGGAAATAATAAAAATCGGTTCTCACTACTCAAAGAATATTGAGAGAAAAACGCTTTGAATTGGAGAAATAGCAAAATCAACCATTAAAATAATTGCTCCTAAATTAAAGTTAGGCGCTATTTATAAAAATGAATCTTCATGCGTGAACAGCCACCCTTAGAGGCAGATGATTTCCTTCAAAATGAAATGGAACCACTATGGAAGTACCCCCTTTCCAACAAATAAAGAATCATGAAATCGGTTCACAAATACCGGAGTTATCGCGTAACATACATACAAAAAAAAACATACAGTCGAATTGAGAACCTCCTCCTTTTTTGAAGTCGGTTAAAAATATTGCCAGTCACAATGTCACTCAGAGCTTCAAATCGCAAAAATCTGAGGGCCAATGTCACCACGCCCGTCACCGTGTCACATAAGTTCTCTTCTTCTTCTTATCGTATTGATAGCATACACAAAAATACTTGCCAATCGGCATGAGATGCACCCCAAGTAAAAGTAGCAGAAGAATTCGCCGTGAAAGAGCTCGTTCAAGGAAGTACTGCTACCTATTTCTGCCTGCAAACAGTAATGTGAGCATTATGCGTTCCAGTTTTTAAAGGTAAGGGTGCTGGTGAAATTATTCACAAATCCTACGTGTCAATCCCGAAATTATTCACACGTCTCACGTGTCAATTCTGAAATTATTCACAAGTCAACTTATGTCACTTGGTATCGTAAAAAAAATATATACGAAGACCATGAAACACAAGTTGACAAGTCGTAAGTACCCGTAGCTTCACCAGCACTCATATCGTTCTAAACTGGAACTCTATACTGCCGACCTTGTCATAACTAACGCTTTTCAATTGCAGCTAGTTTTTCTTTTTATGAAAAATTTCAGTTGCTGTTATTTTGCTTAGCAATAAAACTGAAACTAAATAAGATTTAAAGGAACCACTTATAGGGGGACTATAGACCTTGTTTAGCTGATTCCAGATATGTTATTAACTCAGTTTTGTCAAAAATGTCGATTACGTTAGTTATGATAAGAAGGGCAATATAGTGCTAACATTACTGTTTGATGGCTACACGGAAGAAAAAAAAAAACAACAGAAAGAAAATTCATACCCATTATTGCAAGCTACGTCGTGTACATTTGATATTGAAGTTTAAATCAATGTGCTACCTTTACTTGGTTCTCCAAAAAAAGCGACCATATTGCAGCGGTATAAGATCTACTTTTGTTTCTTGTAATAAAAAAATTATTACGACAAACAGAAAATTTAAAAATGATAAAATTTTAATAAAGTAAGACTTAACGATGATATGAAATACCACCATGGATAATATTACAAGGGTGATTATCATTTTTGCACTCGAATGTAGCCAAAGCATTTTTCTGTAATTTTCGAGGTTTTGCGCGAGATAATTGTCACGATCATAACGCTCACCTACAAAGCAAAAACGGCGGACTTAGCTCAAGTGTATACAACTCCGCGTACTGTTGGTAAACGTGACATGCACACAAAGCACTTCTACTGTGTTTATTGTTCTCTGGGCGGCTGAAATTCATATGGTGGTAATACTTCTGCTGAAGCATTCTTCACAAGAAACACTTCTGCTACTAAAATTAACTAAAGGCTTATAATCACTTAGAGCGTTAGCTTATCAGTTCTGTATATTCGAATGGAACTTAG
Source organism: Hyposmocoma kahamanoa (assembly GCF_003589595.1). Lineage (NCBI taxonomy): Eukaryota > Metazoa > Arthropoda > Insecta > Lepidoptera > Cosmopterigidae > Hyposmocoma > Hyposmocoma kahamanoa. The sequence continues at coordinate 916,773 of NW_020653762.1, forward strand.
TGTATACAAGGGACATCCGAAGTGAGTCCCAGTTTTCTAGATTTGTACAGTCAGTGCGAGAACGCGCGCCAAAAAAATATTCCAAATGTAATTTTCTATCATCAAAACAATTGACATCCCTTTATATTGGCGTCAACGAAAAACTTTTAATGACAATTTCAATTAGCCTCGTCCTCCGTAAATCCTTTTCGTTGACGTAAAGGGGCGAAATTTGTTTTTCCGTACATTAGGGCCCCAGATAAGGGACAATTGTGTAATTTGGGACGACCAGTAAAACGTTATCTCGCTCCTGTTTTAAGAATATTTGAATATATAATTTAATATTGTGGTAGCAGACATTATTGCGTATTTAGTGCTCGTAAGCTAGAGACGGTACGCGTTTAGTTTTCATTATAATTTTTAATGCTGCTGAATATTTATCATGAAATTAAATTTATTATATTTGTTACGTTTATTACTCTGCATAATGCTGTTATCTCATTTATTCCGATTTTATTACAGGGGTGATATCTTATAGGGTGGTAGGAGCCTAGAGTAGAACGCTCGCTCATTAATTAAGACGAGGATGGTTCAAATCCCTGAGGCAGCATGTATACATATGCATATTTCACAACCTTTGGAAAACTTATTAAGTAATAATAATACCTAGGTCCGAATCTGTTGAAATTTAGAATTATTTTATTATTTAATAATAATGGAACTGTAGTCTGGTGATAAAGGACACGCCTGTCCATAGTAGTCACTCACGAGTTTTAAATCGCAAAGATCTTAGGGGCACTGCCACTGCGTCGTCACCCTGAGATATAAGTTGATAAGTTCCATGTGCCGGTAATTTCACCAGCACCCTTGGCTTCAAAACCGGAACGCATTAATGCTCGCATAGTACTTCCCTGGACGAACTCTTTGACAAACAGTTCTACTGCTACTATGTTTAAACATTAAACTCACTCTCTAGTGGCGAATCGGTACCTACCACATGCAGAGTCTGAAACTAGAGAATAAACTATAGTATGAGAATGTAATTCACTCTGGAGTACTTCCTAGAACACCCAGATAAGAAACAATTTAGAAAAGTTCATTTTCCAAATTGATCCTACCGAAAACCGAAACTGCAACCTCCTCATTCATTGACCACATTGTAAACCGTTGGACCACGAGACTGTCTGACATAAATTTAATTTTGGTAAATACAATGCGACGCTAGTTTAAGAATGTTAATTCTTAAGTTTCTCTATCGAAGACTTTCTATCGTCCAGATTGTCAATTGCCTTAACCTCACGTGCTTGCAGTACAAAGGTTATATTAAGATTGGTAGCATTACTCCAAATCAACACGTCTGCATTTGCACTTAAGGTTTAAATTGAAAGTTCAAAGTATTAAAACCCAGCGCGCTACAACCACCAATCGCAGAAAACAAATTTAAAACCACTTTTGTCAAATTGAAACGTCCGAGATCCCATCAACTGTGTTTACATAGTAGTGAAGTAAAAAGTGTTTATTTTTTGTGGCGACCAAAATAGATTCTTAAGGGTGCTCCCCCTTAATTATGCAATCTGAGAGAGGTTTTATCGTTCTTGTTAAATGTAAATATGTCTTGGTAGATTACTGTTTTTCAAAATAATTAAATAAAAACATGCTTGTTTATGACGAGAAATGGAGCAGAAATATAATATACAGTATTTTTAATAATAATAGACTAAGGTTGTTTTTGATTGACAAATAGATAGATAGATAGATGAAACGTTTTTAGTCCTGTATCACACACACAACAATATAATAGAGTAAATTGATTACTAATGTATACTACTAATGTATATTTCACAGTCATATAATATATACTTTTTTTACAAGTTTTAGAGTACATATAAACATGTGAAAATTTATTATTAACGGAAGTTTGTAAGTTTGAAAAATGTTTGTGGTATCCTGTAATTGGCGTAGTTGTTTGGGATTGTTTATCTTTCAAATTGTTAATATATTGTAAGCTGTTGGATGCCCGAAATAAAATAAAATAAAATAAAATAAAATTAAAAGACACACAGAAATAAAAATTAAAGAAAAAAACATAAAGACATAATACTAACCTAACGATTAACAGATTGTGTATGCTAAAATTTGCCCAACAGCAAGGAATTGATTTTCAGCCACCACCTTCGAGAGTCGCGCGTTGCGGTGCATCAAAAGCAAAAACATTGTAAGGTGAATGTAGATTAAAAAAATATATATAAAAAAAATCAGAAAAATTGTAATACATATTCATAATTGATAGAATTAAAAGAAAATAATAATAATCAGTACTTAATAGCGATGGAAGTCATTGTAACATAAAATGATAATAAATGTCGACGGTACCCGTCGTGATTGATCTATTTAATATATTCGTAATAACACCTAAAGTATGTGGGAGGGTAAGCAAGATCATCTCCCTACTAATACCATCCGACCCAACAGCATTGGACTTTACACTTAAAATGTACGTAGGCACTGCAGCTTCCGTGACTGTATCCAATTCAAGCAAGGCCTCACCAAATCTGTCCCTCGAAAACATCTCGAACTCCGACATAGGAACTTCACTGGAACCAGGCAAATTTAGGAAGTGTGCGTTAATAACGTCAGGATCGCCAAAACGGTCTGGAAGGTGATCGGTTCTACTAGGATCCACTAGAATTTTTTGTTTTAAATTCTTCCAGAACATTTTACTGTTGCAGCCCTGTGAGTTTATCAAATGATCAAAGTAGGCAGATTTCTCAGTGGTAATACTAGACACAACCAAATTTTTGAGATCCTTGTAATACCGTTTATGAACATCAGACTTAGTGCGGCGATAGTTATCGAAGGCTTCATTACGCAGGTTCATCATTTGTTTGATCGTGTCAGTAATCCAAGGTAAAGTCTTATTGTGTTTTATTTTGATGGATTTGACCGGAGCATGAAAGTTAAAAAGAGATAAGAATAAATAATTAAATTCGTCAACCATAATATCCACAGTGCGAGCTGCACAGATGGACTCCCAGTCAATCAATTCTAAATCAGAGTTGAAATTATTGATGTCTATACTAGAGATAGGTCGGTAAGTAATGGACTTCGGGGGTGTTTTATTTTTCTTCAACGACAGATTTATAGTGATCATTGCATGACCGAACGAGCCCGTAATATTAGTACCGGTTGAGAAGTGTGTAGCACCATTGACCACTTGCTAAAGCCCCATGTAACTTAAAAATTGAATTAATTTTATTGTGTTACTATGTGACTGACCAAGCATATTTATATTAAAATCCCCCAACAAAACTACATTGTCATATTTCAAAGAGTATTAGTATTGACCAAATGTGGTCTATAGGCAGTTCCAATAACAAGGCTTCGACCGCTCGCCCTTACAGTAAGCCACATCTGCTCAATGTTGGCCTCTGGGTGTTTTACATAGCGCAAGCGAACGTCTTTTTTTACATAGAAGGTAACTCCACCAACCCCTTCCGTCGTGCATATGCAACAGCCGCGGAGTGCTTCTCAGACTACAACCGGGCACATTCGGGGCGCGCGCTTCTTGTCCCAATGGTAACCAGGATTCGTTGATTGCTACGATATCGGGTTCAAAGCGGCTCATTGCTACGACGAAATCGTCGTGTCCTGTATTTAGAGAGCCTGCATTGTACAGTGCCAATTTAAGAAATCTAATGCTGCAAGTCCAAAACACGAATATAAGCAGTTACACCTGCTACAGGCCATACATTACAAAACGTTGACAAACAACCAAAGCAAAATCTACGAGAGAATAACATAGCAAGGTAAGTAATACTATTATGCAAAACACATATTGTTAGTAGAATTAATCACAATATGAGTAAGTTGTAAATATTATAATGTAAAATTAGCAATAATAATAATAATAATAATAATAATAATAATAATAACGCACACACTCAACATAGCCCCGCACTAGGGAAACCCTGTGTCGCGGGTGCCATGGACACACACATAGACAACCACAAATTACACCCAAACTCACGAGAGATATAATTGTAGGCCATACAACTATTTCTCTCGGCCCGGGAATCGAACCTGGGACCTCTGCGTGGCAGTCCGGCAAGGTAACCGTTCGGCCACGGAGGCAGTAATAAATTGTGATTGATACAAATTAAATAAGATTGATTAAGCAATGTAATATATGTATGTGTGTAGTGATACAGTAATGTGTATTGCTTTTTACTTTGTGGCATTGCGCCGCGTCTACCCTCGAAATTATATTTTATTGCTGTAGCATACATGTGTAACAAGAATGTGAATAAAAATAAAAACACAAAATTATGCTTAAAGAAATGCCAGTAAGGCACAATTTGTGAAAATTGGCCAAAGTACATAATAGCGTTAAAAACATGCAGTAGTTGTAAACAAGTAATGTCATGTTTTAGGCAACCTGCAGATAGAATTACATAGTGACGAACAATGTTGGACACAAATATTATTAAAAATAACATGCTGAAGGTAAGAAAGTTACAATAAAATAATGACAACAAAAGATAACACACCTTTTGCCAAAAAATATTATTGTTTATATTTGCATTTCTTTTTATAGGCTCAAACGACACCGGAACCGAAAACCCGAACCAGATCTGACTCTGCTCGTATTCTGTGATGAAGGGCATCCGCACCCTGCTGTTGACGAGCGTATACTTTGCCATCTCTCGTCCATACAAAACGCCACTTGCGCTCCTCGCCTAATTGGTGCGTCCGTCGAAATAACAGCCGGTTGTATCTAGTTAGCCTCTCGTTTACATAAAACCGACGAGACGGGCCGGGCAGACCTGTGCCCTCAGTAGTAGCTCCTCGTTGAACCCTGCCTTCCTTCAACAGTCGATCGCGAACGGCTCGACGCGCAAAGCGGACAACGATGAAACGTGGGCGTGGCGGCACGGGGCCATCCTCCATACCATATGTTCGACCCACACGCTAAACGCTCACGAGATCCTTTTCGGTCAAGCACATACCCAACTTGGTACACAATGTCATGACTACATGAGGTAGGCTTTCTCTTTTCATCTCAAAAATAAAAAAAAAATAATTAAAATAAAAAATGTTTGTTTTGTTGTGAATCCCCGGGACTCGAACTCGAGTACTTCGTGCCGCGCGCCGGTGCGTGTAACGCATGTAACCGCTAAGCTATGGAACACTGTAGCGATGTTGACCAATTTAGCGTTCAGGTGATGCGGAAGCGGACAGTTCAAAAAAAGTGAAAGGATTACAAGTCAATGACCGACGATCGATCGATCGATCGAAATCAATGTCACGAACTCATTTATAACAAACTATTTTTTAATGTTTTTGTCCACTTTATTATCGTACGCGGCGCACACAGATAAGTGAAATATGTCTATAGAAAGAGCACAATGATATCGAGTTTATAGTGAAAAAAGATATTTACACACCACTTTATATTTAAAACTGACAGAATACAAAGGTCATGACTGACTATGATGCAATCGTATCGTATTATAGATATTTCGACAAATAAGTGTTTGCATATTTGTTTGTACGTGAAATATATCCAAGTACATCAAACACCCAACAGTGAAACTAGTAGCCACATGTAGTGCCATCGTTAGAGAAGACCTGTTGCCAACAGTGGGACATAATAATGGACGATGATGATAGTATAATAAGACAAGTAACTAAACTTACAAGTAAACTTCATACAAATGTAGCAGCGAGGCTTGTATGTGTGCACGACCCCCCGCGCGCCGTGTATGGACGCACACATTCACATAATCTCGCGGTGAACTCGAGTTGCACATCTAGGGTCATTTGCTCCGTTAATTATATTTATTTATTTATTATATGGACAACACAACAGATGACAATGAAATTACATTGATAAAAGTTAAATATAAGTTCTGTACTGTTGTAATCCTTATTATACCAACACATCATTAATAGACTATTTGGGAAACCCAAGGGCCGGCAGCTACCTTGCCCGACGCATCAGCATAGCCATGCAAAAGGGGAACGCTGACAGTATATTAGGTACCTTGTCGCGAGGACCCAATTTTATTCATATGATTAATCCTAGGTTTAGTTCATAGTATTCAAGGTTTTATTATACCTTACATGTACATTTTAAATTATAAAGTAACAAGAAGATTTACCGTTCATAATTTGCTAATAATTTACTTAATTAATCTATCCAATTGTTTACTCAGTACTAAAGCAACATGTGTTTGGTAAGTGTTAGCGGAGTTACTATTCCTTTAAATATTTAGGATCTCGAGTCAAAAGTATCCAATACAATATATTTCAAATACTTTTCTGTGTCAAATTTATAATTCTTTTATTCATAAATGTATTTAGAAACTCGCATTTGAATCAGCGTTTCCAATTAAAATCACTCAAAGCTTGAAAACTATATAATATAAACCAATGCGTCCCGCCCTCTTTCACTTGCGGCGCCGAGATATGGCCGCTCACAAAGGAATACATGCACAAAATCAAAGTAGCTCAAAGGGCAATAGAGCGCGCTATGCTCGGCATTTCTCTCGTCGACCGTATACCTGCAATGTGGAGATACAACAGCGAACAAAAGACGTATGAGATGGATAGGACACGTTGCTAGGCGGGACGACTACCGATGGGCGAAGGCGCTCATTGAATGGTACCCGGTAGGAGCGAGACGTCCTCGAGGCAGATCACCTGCTACATGATGGATGGAGTGGTCAGAATACCACATACATACGACTCGCAGGGGACGATTGAGCAGCCGTGCAGAGGCCTATGTTTTCAATCCTATTTCATGGTCATACTCCCATCCAAGTCTTGACAAAGTTTATTTCAATATAGCGCGAGAATTCAGTGACAAAAAAAACCTTAATTCTTTAGCCGACTTCAAACCTTTTTTTTGTATATATGTTACGCGATAACACTATAATAATTTGTGAACCAATTTTGATGATTCTTTTTTGTTGGAAAGAGATTTCCTTACCCTTAAATTAGCAGTACCTTATCGCGATGATTTTATGAGACTTTTTTTTAAATTATGTATGTTGTTAGGGATAAATAAAGACAACACTTAAAAAATTAAAGAAATATATTATATCTTGACAGGTTTTTTTAATGTCACTTATAAGTGTCATTGCCGATTAGCCTACAGAATTGAACGCAGCATATAAACGTACATTGCCAGTTTAACTAGTTAACGGAATAATAAAAAGTAATACAAAATGATTAAAAAACATTAGGCTTATAACTAATTTTCAGATCAAGTTACAATTTAGGAACCATGACATATAAAAATGCTACTCACAATAATTAACAAAGTAAAAACTTAAAACTTGCAACAAAACCTAACTAGCCACCTTTGGTTATAAAAATAAACTTCTAAAAACAACATAGATTTTAAGACTTTCGTAGTTATTCACTAAATGATTATCACTAGTATCAGGTTTCTTACATGTGGATACAGTGAGTGTGATTTGTGTGAAAAAAGTGAGTGACAATGGTAACGCCACAACAAATCGCGATGAAGGTAGTCGTCGACAGCGCAAGAGGGTAGACAGATATGTCTGCTCTTAAAGCTGTCATCTGTCGCCGTCCAGTCAACCCGTGACCATGGAGCGTGCAACCGTTCCGAAATATCGGGAAAACAAAAAGAAGTCATACCGTGGTAAGAAACCTGATACTAGTGATAGTCTTCTAAAAAGAAAATTTAACAAAACAATGACTTATTTTTGTGAAATAAAAGGAAATATTTTTTTGAACTGTGAAACAAAGTCTCTGTTCACATTTTGAACACATGACCACCGTCTTTCCGTTTTTACACAAACGGTATCGTCACTGAGACGTGTAAAGGGGAAAATGATCGAAACAATCAAGACGTGATTCATCGACGGGACGGGGTATGAAAAGCTTGGCGATGGTGTCAGACCCAGGATCAAGGGTTTTGGAATTGAGATTTGGCGTTGGTATTGATCAGTGCGAGAGCAGCCTGTATACGAAACTTTTTTAGGGACAAATTATTTTCGTTTCCAAGTTGTACACAATCACGGCGGTGTAATAGCCAGCTATTATTGAGTGCAAAATCATAAGCTGGGCAAATATTGATATATACCATCGTCTCGTCTTCATACGTATTCTGTACAGTGCAGTCAACATATCAGCAATGTCAACACCGCCCATGTGTGTATTATATATTTTGATTACATTTGGACAGGGCACAGAACTCTTTTTTTTTCTTTTTTGTCGTATCTTGGAATTATTCCGACCGGATCGTGGGCGCAGAAGGAACTCGCAATGTGGATACATTGCGTATCTACCCACTTTGTAACGGCCAATCTCTTCGCATTATCGCTTACAACTTCGAATATACCACGACCTTTCTTCTACATATCTTTGTCACTACTTAGTCTGTCCTTTCGGATGGCGCCCAAAGACTGTATCCCCATCTCGGTACGTAAATAATAAAGTAGCTCCAAAGAAGTAAGCCAATTGTCAAAGTAAACAGTAGAAAGCACCGGATTAAGTCAAGTGCTGCATAGTCTGACAACTGTTTTACCCACAACGCTGAGATAATTTTGTTCCCATTCTGTAAATTGAACTCGTTGAAAAGTCTTTGCCCGGTCATAGGCAAAAAAATCATAAACCATCCCTGAGGTGCCAGCTCTAACTAAGAGTTTAAAGCCCCATTTATGGGGTTTTTTGGGATTGCCAGCTTTTTGCCTTTGTATGGTATAATCATTTCATCAACAGCAAATGATCTCTCTTCTTCCACTTTGACGCACTGCTGCCGGGCATGTTCCATCACGGCAGACACTTTGTGATAGCTGTCATTCCTGTTTACGTTAGTATTGTCACAAAAATGTAAAAAACGTTTGATAGATCTGTAACGTTTTATCCCCAAAGCAGATGCAATTAGTTCAAATCTAAGATCATTACTCCAGTGATCTTCAATTGCTTGCATCTTTACAATTCCCATAATAATCTCGATACCTAAGACTATTTCTATTTCTTTTCTTCTTTCACAGATAGATTTACCTTGTTGTTGTACTGAATACAGGTTAGTCATATCTATAATATAATCTAACAGATCGTCACTAAAAATATTTTTTAAATATTGCTGCGGTGATTGTAATTGATACTGTTCTGCAAAACTAACACTTGTATCCACTTCTACGGCTCCAGTATATTTGGTTTTCTTAAATATAAATCCTAATTGTTTTAATTTACGCTTTTTGCAACAGGTTCTGCGGATAGAAGTGGCATAGGGGATGACGAGGCAGATCGCCTCTGGTTCTTCGAAGTCACTGATATCCTGAATTAGGTCATAAATAGCAGGCGAAATACTTCTCACCGGTGAAAAAGTGCGAGAGCCAGTGTGGTTATTTTTGAAGTACTCACGCGCTAATATTCCTCTCTCCTCATCATCTTCAGATTCAATCTCCGAATCTGCAGAATCGGAAGGTGGTAATAGCGCAAGAATTTGCTTAGACCTTTCCGCGCCATATTACTGAAATGATCGTCAATTCTAAATATTATAATATTAAAATGGATACATATCTATATTACATATGATATGAAGTAAATAGATAACTTAAATTCTACTAGTAACTAACTGGCAATGTCCGTCACAAATGACAAATATAAGCAACCATACTTTGTGTGAATTTTTAGACAAAGTCCGTTACAAATGACAAACATAAAAGTTACTCATTGTGTAACATAATTGGCGATGTCCGTTTCAAGTGACATTAAGATTTGTTTGGATATCGAAAGAAAAATACGAATACTACGATAATAAAAACAATTGAACACTATCGATTTATCATTATTCTAACTAAATTAAACATTAAAAGAATATAAAACAAAGAAATACCTAATAACAATATTTTTAACGAGTGCAAACTTAGTCCGCCGTTGCAATATTTCAAATGATGGATTCAACGCATCTATCGACCGAAACAGCGATTCAAATGCGCGAGTGCGAAAAGGATAGCCTATTAGACGTGACGTACCATGTCACAGGCGCAAGCGTCACCTCAAATCACACTTGTGTGCGTTTTTATAACATGTCACATACGGATAAAAACAATTTAATGGTTAGTGGTCCCATTTAAATTTGAGAAAAATATTCCACCTACAAGGGTGACTAACTAAGGGATGAATGACTTTTGAGGTCGGGTTTTTTTTTGAGAAGATAATAATGTGACAACCCTGTGCTACTAGCGACTTGCAGCTGCAGAAGATTACACTACCCGTTTGTTAAAAGTTAAAAAAAAAATATTTTTTTTACCAGCAAGGTTATATTTTATAATAGTACAAAAATATTATTCAGATTCTCTATAACGTTTCAACGCGTTGATTACCTCGGTCGCAATTAGGTTTTGAGATAGCTCGTAAAAACTCTTAACTGTTATTAGAGATGAGGTGTAAAGTAAACAAAGTTAAAGGTCAAGTATATTGGAAGTGTGATTTTTAAAACCCTGTTTTAATTATTATATCCTCATGACAGGTAGTGGATTGCTTTTTTTATACTGTAAATTAACCTGGGGGCCATCAGCCGTTAGATATATAAAGTGAAAATAATATCGTCCCTGGAAAGGCGAAAGTACTAAAGCGCCATTTTGACCTTTTGAATATTAGTAATTTCACATTTCCAGCGACTATATATACCCACCTACTTCTAAACAGGGATAAGAATAAATAGAGTATATTTACCTAAACTTCAAAGAAATAATAAACAAAGAGTGTATATTATTCTCAATTCCTGGAATTACAGTTTTAGATTTTCGTCTGTATTTTAATTTTTGTATAAAAGATTTGTAATTAAAAGTAATAATTTTACTATTTTGTTTTGATTTTTTGCCTTTTTTTTAATCATTCCGTAATTTTAAACTTTCCGATATTCCGAGGATTCGCACGAACGGCTATGGACTGGATTTCCCTGCCTAGATACTTGTTCCTTGAACGTTATAACTTGGACCTTTTTAAGGCGAGAGTGAATAGGCATTATTTGGATGTGCATGCCCGATCGTCGACTTCATCGTCACTTTCCATCGGTGAGATGGAAGTCAAATGCGCACTTATTTATTTAATAAGAAAAAAAATACACTCTATGTGTATTAAGCATTTGATATTTAGGTAAATGCGTCTTGGCATCGGAAAGTTGAAGTCACCAATCAAATGGAATGAATGAATCAAAATAAATAAAAGTAAAGGTTAAATAAAAGCAGATGCTTGTTCATATTAAAAAATGAACAAACATCTTATTCCCTTGGAAACAAATTGTCCAGTTAAGAAAAAGGTTTGGCTAACGATATGTGCCCACGTCACAGCCCTGTTATTATTATTATTTTTCATTTGTAACATACATCCCTCGTAATAAGAAAAAATACATAAAGCGGTATCGCATAAACCTATTACAGATTTTTCTGTACACCGCTGCATACAATATTGTCAGCAATAAACTCGAAAATTAGAGTAAGAGGCATGGACTTACTTAAATGGACGACGGGTCTCATACAAAAACCACGAAAAAAAATGTCCCAAGTCAGCCTATTTAAACGTAGTGACATGTAAAGGAATATGAAAAAGCTAAAACGTTGAATTTAAATTGTAATGTCATCGCAGTACTGTCTAATTTTGCTTGCTTCGCTGTCAGTCAAACAAACGAAGACTAAAGCGTGAATGACGCTCTGTATACGATTTTAACGCCCTATAAGTTCGGACACTTTTTAGCGCGGACCCGACGTCCATATAATTGTAAGTCAATGGTAAGAGGATATTCTGCTTCCCCCGACTCGACAAACAGACCGCATTCGACAGTTGCATGATTAATTAAGAAATATATATATATAAAATATAAATTAATGAAGGAATCTAAAATATTTATTTTACTCTTTCATTTATCGATCATAAAAAAATAACAGATACTCAACTTTTGTGTGTACTTAAAATTATATCTGTTTCCCCGCTGATTTCGTCGGAAAAGTTACCGTTCTAACTTTGTAATTGCCTAATTTATCATGATTGATGCTAAACTCTTGCTTAAAGATCTTGGGTCGTTACAAGCAGTTTCATTATAACACTGCCAAAATAACAGGTACGAGTAACAGTGACACGTCTTGTTTACCAGGACTTGGGATAATTTCCTTTATTACTCTGTTTACACCGTAGCTGCGTAGCTCGGCCGTCGTAATCTAAAGGGTTTGACGGCTAATTGGATAAATGGCGTGAGTTGGTGCTTTATTTAAAGGTTTGAGTAGAACACTTTACTTGTCGCTTTTTTCAAGTTGTAATTGTCTCGTTGTTGAGTAAATGTCTTCCCTTTTTTTTTCAACCTTTTAAGCTCCTTCACACTTTGTCTTAAACGTCGAGGGCGGATATATACTTTTTTTATTAAATATACAAGTGCGCATTTGACCTCCATCTTACCTGATGGAAAGTGACGATGAGGTCGACGACGGAGCATGCACATTTAAAAAAATTGTTAGTTTTTATATTTAAATAGTAACGGTAATCTTGACTTGTCAGTTTTTTTAGTACTTTGTACTGAGATTATTTAAAATATTGTACACAATACTAGACATTGTATATAAAGTCTAGGTAATGTATAGTATACGCTGCAGGTTTGGCAAAGTATGAAATGAAAGACGAAATAATCAAATTAACAATTTCTGTTTGCGTTTCCGAGCTGTGCTTTAATCTTTAAAAATAATGAAATTAAATGCAAATCAATAAATTTGTAACAATCTAAACCAACTTGACGGTGAATCCAGTGGGCCTTAATGGGGCAGTCTATCCTGTTCGCTAAAACAGCCAGGATGCCGTTTGGGCTCCAATCACACGTCGCCAAGGTGAGGCTAACAGCTTCTTCAGAATACATGCGTAACGGCCATTTTCACTTTCGGTGTTCTCGGCCTAATTACCGTATAGTCATTGTTTTTTCTGGCTTATTATACCCAGCAACATTGAAAAATGAACACTTTAAGCTAAACTATCAATATGTCTAAATGGCATTAGTATAGACAAATGGTTTTCGAGTTATTAAGAAAAATATTTTATGGAAACGGATTTGATCTAATTAATACATTTTTCGCAATTTTTGCTCGCGCATTCATGGGAAAATTTTGGCTCATATCTAGTTTTTCCGTTCCGCTACAATATAAATGGACCCTTAGTGGAAAATGGTACTTTCTGTAATAACCAGCTCAAACCGGTGGACGAAAAGACAGAGAACATTTTAATTTACCAATGTATATCTTATGCTATTTCAATTGGAATAAGGTATAAATTACAGTGCTCTTGAGACCGATCTCGGAGCATCGTGGCCCATTTCTCTGTGCGTCTCAGAGCATTGAAATTTATACCTTCTTCAAATTACAACAAATAAAATATAATTATTAATCAATCAAAGATCGAACACGTTCTTCCAAAAAATTCCTTCGATCTTGCTGGATTCGAACCAATGACTTCCAGCAAAACCGTCCCCAATGCTATGCCAACTAAGCGACGGAACAAACTAGCGGAACTTACGAATTTCTCTATGTGCTTGTTGCAGGTCTTTCATTTTTTGTTTTTAACGACTTTTTGTCGTAGAAATCTATTAATTCTGAGCTAATCTAATCTAATGTAGGGCTAGCACGACAGAACGTGACAAGCGCGGGATTGCTATGCGATAATAGCGGTTATCTCGGAAATGTTTGCATTACTTTCAAAAAATGAACACAGAAAGTTGGTCATTTATGGACCATGCGACTTCTTCCCGGCCAAGGCCTGCAAAGTAAGTATGAAAGTCCATTATTGTCCTGTTTTCTAAACTTTTAAATCTACCTACTAATAAGTCTACATAAACAGTCAAAAGAAAAACTCATACAGCCAACTGCCCAGTGTTTGTACCCACCTCCTTTTGCGGAGAGGTTATGTCGCAAAAGGAGGCTGCAGAGTGGGTGCGCGAGGACGCGGCGGACGCGCACCCGCTTCGGCGCAAACGTACGGGGAGAAGGCGAAGGCAGTTCGCTGCTCGCCTCATCCCCTAGTGAGGCCAGCGGGCTCTGAACAGGGACTGCGGAGCCTGCATTGCACGGCCTCACTCGTCTGGGGCCGGGTCGGAGGACAACTGACCTGCCCCTCCGTTGGCGCGGGAGCCCTGGCGCAAGCTAGGGCGGCCGGGCGGCATCGTGGTGAATGGGCACCGACCCCACGGCGCCGACTCAACCGGCGGGAGGGGTAGGCCCTCCAGTATGGAGGGAGATTCCCCACGTAACCCCTGAGTCTCCCTGGGCTCAAGGGTATCTATAAAGATTTCCCCCCCGTAAAAAAAAAAGGGTTTACGGTACAGAGTTCCACGTCTAAATAACTACCTCTGACATGTAGGTTGTATCACGACATTTTTTAATATCTAATTACGAAAGTTAACTGCTCGTGATTCGTAAATAACTCAGTGATGTAGGCCTCTCTGTAGAAATCGAACATGGGACTCTTTCCTTATTAGGTTAGAAAGCTATTTTTTTAAATAAATTTCATGTTTTTATATTTTAGTTTTATCCTTAACGAAACTATTCAAAGAGGTCAAGAAATTACCTTACAGTTTGATCCGGCTATAAACACAATTCGAAACTTTTGCTATACAATAAATATCAGGCATTTTAAATGTAATACTTCGAAGTTTTTTTATTAAATGTACAACAAACGTCTGCTTACAAATGTTTACTAAAATGTAATTAATTGTTATGAATAACGGTAAAGAAAGCCTTAAAAAACTTTTTCTTTGTGAGTTCAATGGCTTCGTTAGAAATTTATATTTTCCGTCCACTTCTTAAGGATATAAATCACGTTGTTATTGTGAAAAGGACGCTTATATCCCTATACAATGTACCAGCGTGAGGACCCTCTGCACCGAAGCGATATTGTACGAAATATCTACTTGGTGGCTCGATTTCAAGTGGTCAAAGCCGATCAACTCTGCGGGAAGTGAGAGAGACGCTTTCCCCTTCGGTTTTGGACTATATAACATTTAATTAAGTTTGGTTGATTGTCATAAATACAAGTAGTTAAGTTGGAAGCACAATAACTTGTGAAAGCCTACCACGTGACCGTTCCGTGACTCGCCCAGGGAGCGATTCTTGACGGTTAACAAGTTCACCAAAACGTACTTTCACCTTTGTTCACTTTAGTTTTCTCACTATAATTTCTAATAATAATTGGTGCAGGCGGTTTCGCGCGCGGCGATTGCATTCGTCGACGAAAATGCAACGCGGACGAAAGTTGTTCTTTCGTCCGCTAGGTGTCACCAGTTGGGTTATTTTATCTCATTCTTGCAAGCGAGTAAGATATGTGTGGGAAAGAGATGGAATAATGAAGTAACGATTGAGCCAATCAAATCACATCTAATACGATTCAAAGATGAAAATGTCAAAATGATATAACGAAGATATCATACACGCATACAAACCAGATTAGTAAAACTGGACAAAAACTATAAAAATCAATATGTATAATAAACATAGGTTCCACATATATAGATACATGTATAGTCACAGCTACGAGAGATAGACTTGTTAAAACCACCAAATATTACTTAATTATTTCTCAAATTCCGGATTTCCGGAAATGGTTTTACTGCATCGTAGGACAAACTACTGACCTAGGAAGTCGAAGTTGGATTTTAAAGTAATTCTAATGGTGCCATGTAAAAATGCAGTAGACAGCTTACCGTTTACCAAAACAGATAATAAGATGCCTTACCTCTGCCTTACAGCAATGTTGATAAAAATCTTTGCGTTATTTTTAATCTTTACTCCACTCTGTCTTGGTCACCTCATATAGCTGAGGTGATTAGGAGGGTGTTTGCTGCCTCTTGGAAAAAATCTACTTCCTGGGAGTACCAAGGTTGAGCTTGCGCAATCGTTGCTCTTACCTATTCTTGATTACGCTGATGTCTGTTTCATTGACCTCAATGACGATCTGTTAAGCAAACTCCAGCGTCTACAGAATCTTTGCATATACGGGTTACGCAAGTTCGATTATGTGTCCGAATTTAGGAGAAGGTTTCAGTGGCTCCCTATTAAATTGCGCCGTGAGGAGCACGTTCTCAGCTTTCTTTATAATGTTCTATATAACCATCTTACTCCGCCATACCTTAAGAATCGTTTTCGCTTCCTCGGGGATGATCACAACCGTGAACTAAAGTCTAAAATGGATAACCTACTGAAGCCTCCTTTCACTCGCTCTGAGTATTACAAAAATTCCTTTACGATTAAGGCTGCAAAATTGTTGAATGATCTCCTATTTGACATCCGACATTCCAAGTCGCTACTTATTTTTAATACCGGATTGCGTAAATATCTTTTAACAGGTTCCTAGTCTGCATCGTGTATATATTTATTAGTAAGTATAAGATTATTTAGGTATATTTATATACACATAATTAGGTATAATATATCATTATTTATTTATTTTGTATTTTTTATTTTTACAATTAATTTATATTAATTTTTTTATTTGTAAAATTGGCATACTTCGTCTCCCGCTCCTGTTAGCTTTCATCTACCTCTAAGGTTGCCTGGAAGAGATCGCTCTTAGCGATAAGACTCCCTTTGCCCACATTAGTTCTAAGTTGTTTGTGTACTATTCTTGTTCTTGTGTGTGAGCAATAAAGTGTTTATCTATCTATCTACTATTTACTTCAAAATGAAAAAAAAGGAATTAATTAATATTTGGTGTTTTTAACAACTTTATATCGCTCCTTGTAGCTATATCTATAAACTCTCACTCGCACTCTGCATTATTATATATACCTGTATAATGTAAGTTTGAATTTCCTATAATTTGACTTACTATAGGTAATGTACTGTATTGTCTTGGTGAATAAATCTTTTAACTTTGTCTTTGACCTCGAAATTTCGCGAGGGAAATTCAACCACCGTTTCGGCGCAACTTGCTTACCTGCCACAATAAAATGTACAATAATTATGGTATGGAATAAATGAATAAAATATTAAAAAATTAACTGCCTTTGTGGCCGATTGGTTACCACGCTGGTCTGTCACGAATAGGTCCCCGGATCGATTTATATGGCCTACATTTTTAGTAAAGAGTTCGTCCAGGGAAGTACTGCCACCTTACCTATTTCTGCCGCCAAGCAATATTGTGAGCGTTACTGTGTTCCGGTTTAGAAGAGTAAGGTTGCTGGTGAAATTCCAGGGAGTGCCTTTAAGATCTTTGCTGTTTACCTAAAGCTCTGAGTGGCATTACACGACTTGTTCGTACTGTCACTTGGTGTTTTAAAAAAACTGTATAATCGGAGAGAGGAAAATAAATGCAACAAACTCAATTTGTAAGGTTCATTAACGACACTAAGGATATCTCGGGTATACATATTGTTGGTAGGTCAATACCTACCCACAATATGATTTCCCCATATCAAGGTCTAAATATCTATGTCGTAATATAAGTTCCAAAATTTATATACTGAATACTTATATTTTAATGCACGTTTCATAAATCATACTATCTCTCACGCACGACAAAACCTTCAAGAACGAAAGCATGTCATTACGCTCGATTTCATACGTTTATGCTAATGTGTTCATGTTACCAGCATGCACGCATGAGCTGTACACACTGCTTTCGCACGCACGCATTATCATATCGTTTGCAATCTTTTTATTATTTGCCAGTATATATTATCGAAGATTGTTTGTCATTTTTGTTGATGCCGTATTCACTAGTGGAATTTGCAGTCATTGATTTTTTTAAATTGTTTGTTGTTGCAAATTTGTTTGTAATGTTTTCAGACCATCAAAGTTCATTTTGTTCATCTTACGCAAGAAAGGCTATTGGTGCAAGGTAGTAGTAGAATTGAGACCGTCGGGCGAGAAACGCCGAATAGGAAGACCATAGATGCGTGGTATGACCATATCTAAGGACTGATGGGAACAAAGTGGTTAGAAACTGCTCAACACCGGGAAAGATGGCATAAACTGAAGTAGGTTGGAACAGATAAAGAAGAAGAAGCAAAACCTTAACACCTTAGGTCATACTGTATTTCGAAAGAAAACTCATAAAGATACTTACCTCAATGGTAATTCCCATCACCATCCTAACCTGTTAGCTACCGTGAGCAAATCTTTGTTTCAGAGAGCACATGGTGTCTGCGACAGTAATCATCTGGCAGAGGAACTTCAGCATATAAAGCAAGTCCTACATGCGAATAATTTGAAGATTCCACGCCAATCGGCATTGGCGTGGAATCAGGCCATTTTACCTTACGCGAGAGGTGTTACAGACAAGATCGGAAGAGTCCTCAGGCGTGCATATATCAAGACCTATTTCAAACCCCTGAGGAAGATTTCTCAGTTCCTGAGACCCGTGAAATGTAACATCCCCTTACAGGATGCAGGAGTTTACAAGCTTGACTGTGAGTGCGGTCTCTCTTATATTGGACAAACGAAGCGAAGTATTTATACCCGCGTCAAAGAACATATAGCTGATGTCAAACACCGTCGCGTAAACAAGTCTACAGTCTGCGAGCATGTCATGGATAAACCTACACATTCAATGAAATTTGACAAACCCCAGGTCATTGCAAAAAAGTCCATTATTTAACCATGATGCTGCGAGAGGCTATTGAAATTAAAAACATCCTAATTTCAACAGGGCAGATGGTTTATCCGTACCACCAGTTTGGGATCCAGTGTTTCTTCTGATGAAAAATTCCAAACTTTTAGTTTATTCTAATTTTTATTATTAATTAATAATAAATTGAACTTAATAAAAATTCATTCAATAAAATAATTTGTAAAACTTAATTTAGCGTAAATTGGAATGTTTTCTTTGTAAAATTAAAAATAAGGTATTAAATTAACAACTATTGTAACTATAGTGAAAAAATAGGGTGGTTTTCTGGTTGAAGACTACTATACCACCTCAGTCAACCGTGACCATGGGACCTATAAAGGGTCCGAAACGTAGGTTTGTTTGAAAAAACAAATATAAGCGATTTAAACCCGGAAACATAGATTCATTTCCTAAGAAGAAGCAATTTTTTGGTATTCTGCTCTTCAATTACCCCGCATTCATTCATCCGCTCCCCATACCGTACCCATTTCAGCGTACCCTTTTCTCTTTTTGTAACTACATTCTCTTTCAAACTACATTTTTCACGAATCACAGCATTCTTGACTCTGTCACATAGCGGCACACCACATATTCTTCTGAGTGATCTTATTTCAACTTCATTCACTCTACTCTCATGCTTCGTCTGCTACACCCCACACTCACTCCCGTGCATTAGCGTTGAAACCAACACAGCATTATGTACCGCCATTCGTACTTTCTCAGATATAGACTGACTGCACGTCATTCCCTTTATGGTTCCGTTCACCGCATTTCCCTTTTTCACTCTCTGTCTCTAGACTCTAGTGTAACAATGTTAATTTCTGTAAACTTATCTTCTTCTTTCTCTACTCTTACTACTCTCTAGGCTGCTAGGCAGGCGACGCCGCCGATGGACTTAAAAAAACCGAAAAAGATTTAAAACAATTTAATTTACAAAGTAAAGAAATTATACTTCTTATTTCTAATTTACAGCAATGCTCAGTCGACGTGAGAACCAGAGTGAATTAGAGTCGCGACGCCGGTCGCGGTTTTCACGAGACGAAGGTGCAGTATCGGAAAACCAGGGGTCGCATGTGCCAATCGCTGTTTCCACGGAAAATGTCAAGCGGCCACATAGCTTACATGTAGATTGTACAATACTTGTATCACTCCTTGTTTCTATGAAATCTCATCTAACACACATACACAGATCATCTAATACACAGTTACACAAGAATCATAATATCCAGAAAATAAAAGCCACACGATCAAGTTATATGTATAAAGATGTGACAACTGAGAAATGTATCAAAGATACGCCTTAATCTCCCCATTAAAGAAAGACACTGGGGCCCAATTCTCGCTATACCCTTTTCTTAATGATCACTTTAAGCCACACACACCGGTACAATAGCGGAATGCTATCAAAAATCCCAAAGTAATGCAGTATTTTCGAAAGACTGAATGGTTATTTCATTATTATTTTAGTTCTGATTTGGAAATAAAAAATTAGTCGACTGCCATTTTCATTTATCATCACCAACTTACACGCATCTGCTGCTGGACATATAAGCTAAGGGGACAGCACGCCAACTCTTCCGGTCGTGTGCCATCCGCATCCAGCCGCTGCTACCCATCTGGCTGCAAGGCGTCCTACATTAGGTTAGCCTTAACGTGGTCACCACTCTTGAACAAATGGAATCCATCGGCCCTCCTGCAGGCATATTCGATCCACAGCAACTTAAGCTTTCTTATTTTGCGAGCTATGTCAGTCACTTTATTTATTTAAAATGCATTTGTCTGACGTATAATTTCATTACAGTTATCATTTATTTGTTTTTATTTCCTACTAACATAGGTTTGTCGAGCGGTTCGAGATTGATCTTTAGTTTGTACATTTGTTAAACATCATTTGTAAAAGTGTTTGTTATATATCAAACTTTGATTTAATCAATGTTATAGTATTAAGTTTTAAAAATTTCAACCGTTTCTGCATCGTCGTTAAAAAAAGGGTTATGTTTCATTAGCATTACTTCAATATGCTGAGGAAGTCTGTGCTATGTCGATGTTCAAAGATGTGAATATTATAGCTACTTTACATCTAATTCTAATATTTATTTAAATGTAAGCGTTACTTTATTTTGATATTTTGATATTTTTTATATTTTGCTAAAAATGCCGTTTAAAGTATCAAAATTTTCTGTTGTTCTAACTCCATGTCATATAGCTATAGCTACGATATTTCCGTAATCAAGAGGACTGACTTCATTAACAAATGGTTTTATCACCAGTATGAGAGGTAATTTTGTAATTTGAAAATGTTTTGTGGAAAACGAAGAGGGTAATTTTCTTGGAATTGCTTGGAATCCTCGAGTCGTAACTGATAACGTTTTTGTGTTTAAAATTTTGTTTATCTCTTTTTTCGATTCTGCAAAATGAAATTCATAAATAAAGTAACCTAGTCTTGTATGTTTTAACAAAACTAGGTTTTGGAATGCAAGGCGTGCCTAAAATTGCATTGGCAGTTGAACAGTAGCTCGATGGCTAGCCACTGACAAACTGCTACTTTCAACTTTTAGCGCAACAAAATTCTGCCGTCCACTAACTAAAATGCGGCTGAGGTACAAATGGTCAAATATCCGTTTTAAATAGCAATAGATAGAGCACCAAATTCTCTTTTAAAAACAGTCAAAATTAGTTAACGTGTTCGGCTTATCGGAACTTTCCCTAATGATGCACAGCTGAAATATCATTAAATGGTAATAATATCCTCCATTCTGTCTATTTATTGTACATTTGTTACTGTAATGGGATTTATTGGTTTAGAATAATCTACAACTGGTCTCAAAGGTGTTGTACTATGATAAGGCTGTTGAACAACAAACATAGATGCTGCATAAGGCGAATTAGAATGTCTACATACTCCTTGTAGTAGCCATTGTTCTACAGTTTTTCTAAGAAAAGCTTGTTCACGTTCTGGTTGTCTGTACGACTTGCAATTTATTGGATTATTATGCTTTAATTTTATTTCCAGTTCTACATCTTGAAATTCACCAATATCATTATTGTCATTTTTGAAAATATCAGAGTACTGTTCTACCAATTTCATTACTTTTTCATGATTATTACTTGAAATGGATGTTTGTTTGGAATTCTCAATATTGTTACTCGTACAACAAGCTACTGGAGTGTTACTTTTAGCAACATTTGGGAAATATTCTGTGCCAGTAGGTGTTATGATATAAATTTTTCCATCGGGTTCATGTATACTTCTAGCATACACTGCATGTTGCCAATCTTTCCCAATAATCATTTCTACAGGTAAGTTCTCGCAAATTGATATTTGGGGCATTATATAATCAATTTTTCCTACCTCTATTCGAGCCGAAATCCATCCAATAGTCGTGAATACACTTCCTGCTGCCTTATATGTTTCTTTCTGCCATGGATATGCTTGTTGATCTGCAGGCAATATCTTCCGGTCTACTAAAGTGATCACAGAGCCCGAATCTGGCAGTGCGTCGACTTGTATTTTGCTGTCAAATTTAACTGGAATCAAGGTCACACTGGGTTCATCGCATTGTGTACAATTAACCTGTTTATCATTTTGCCTTTCTTTAAATGATGAGGTTTTTGGGGTTTTTGACATATTTATATTTTTATATGTATATTTATATATTAAGGTTTCTGTGGAGCGAAGTGTTCGTCTAATTTGATATTGTAAGAACTCGAGAAATGACATTTTCATATCAAATCTTTCAGTAAATTCTGCTTTCCATTCAAACCAAGTTTCAAAGTTTACCCACAACTGTATTCTAATTCTGAGCTAGACCCCTTAATCGCATTGTGGCATTTACTAAGGTCAAGTAGCATACATGTAGGAAACATGGCAGTACTTCCCTGTAAGAACTCTTTTACAAGGAGCTCTACTGCTACTAAGAGATTAACGTTTGTATAGTACCGTAGATTACAAGAAGTACTTATTCTACGTAGACGAAGTCGCAGGCACCAGCTAGTAATCATTATAAGAATGGCTTACTCGGGGTCTGTACAGTCCTTCACCACTGCAACCAGGAATTTGATGGATCTATTATGATCACCACTTCGACTCGAAGCCAAGATAAGCAGTATCAAATAGCTGCAGGAATTCTTGGTGTCGTCGTCTTTACCTCATCTGGCAAAGACCAATTAGTGGAGTCTGCGTCCATGACCACATCCGCGGTGACAATAACCCCCTTTGCACAGCCGCAATCGCGCTGTCTTTCCACTTTCCTGCAGCGTTTTTACACGCGCGCTCAATCGCGCACGATTGCTGTACCACGTGCGATAGTGTTTTTGTAAAGCCCGCTAATCAGTAGGAACTGAAGTGTCCATACCGATGTATTCACCGAGTTCTACGTTACGCATCGGCTGAGCCTGACCAGTCAACACATTAGGCCTTATTACAAAGGACTTAGCGTTTCAAAACCCGAAAGGCTATAATTCCGCACTACACAGGGATACGTCCCTTCGTCCATTTTCAGCACATATTTGCACAGATAAACGAGTATGTGTCGTATCGCGTCAGGGGATCGTGTGGAATGCGGGGGGCTAGGAACCCGACCGTCGTACAAATTCTTATCCCCTAAGTAAATATCGGAAACTATGTTTGGTCAGTCATCCTTGTGCCGAGAGTTCAAAAAGAAATATACTAAGGTGTTTTTTATTTATTTTTACTGTTTTTAAACATGATTTTAGAATACTACGATCTGAATCCATAACCACTAACTTTAGTACATATTTAAAGGTGTAGATGGCGATACTCGAATAAAAGAAAAAATATAAAGTATTGACCCTTGTAAATTTGAGGTATGTCATGCTAAATAAGAAGTACAACATACTTGTAAAAAAGAAATACATTAAATGTTCAAGTACAATTCATTTAATTATGAAAATAGTGAAAAAAATAAAACGTCAACGAAAAAATATCTAGGAATGTTTCCAAATAGTGTACTTTTTGATCAGTTAGTTTGCAATAAATTGTATAGATGGCATTTCTTTAAATTTATTTTCGAAATAAAGTATTGTTTTTGCACTGACTTATACTTGAAAATGTTAACAGACGCTTCTTTGCGATTTTATTATATGTGATTGTAGTATAGTCAACGCCTGAACAAGAGCAAAACTTGACAGAAATGTAATAATAGCTGCCATCTGTTGGCCTTTTCGAATATTATTACAATCGCATTGCGGGTTTACTTGGTACCATCTGTTGATCAAACTTATGCACGAAAATAAGCGTCGAAACAAGCGAAGGTACGAGTGCGACATATCTTTGTATGAGATATATCTGTACTAAATCGGTAATGGTATAGTATTATATTACCTGTGCCATAACTAAGTCTTTTGGAATAGTTATTGTCTTGGTCTACAATATTTGAACAATAACTTTAGGCTACGTCGGTATATCGTTGAAAATGTTTATTAATTACATTAAATTTATACAAAATTTATTCTAATTAATTCAAATCTAATTATACAGTTGTACGCGAGTGGTCTATGGGTTTGTGCAGTAGGAGCGCTGTTATTAATTCTGGTACAATAAATTTCACAGTAGGAAACATAGGCCGCACAGTTTTAAGAGGCCTCGATCGAGTGTAATTACTGCAATCGGGATAATAGCGGCCCGTATCGTGTTCACGATGCACTCTGCTTTGGTTGCTTTATAATTGGGGTTTGCGGGTTGTTGCAACTTTGATTTGGAGTATTATTTAATATAGCAGTTTCATTTACATAGTACGACGTACGACCATTATAATATCTGTCGGAATAGTATACCTATCGAACATGTGTTTGTCGAAGTAGTGTTCCGTCGAATTAATGTGTAGTCGAAGTCGAAATATTGCTTGTCGAAATTAAGTATGACACTCAAGTAATAGTATAGTCGTGATGAGATATCTATGTAATGAAGGACGGATATACCATTTTCTCTCCTCTCTTTTCTTGCCAAAGAGAGAGTTCACGCTAATGCCGCATTAGTAGAGCTCGACGCCTAGCCAACCATCTTCGACGTAACTATTCCATAGACTTTGCTGATGCGGCCGTTGAGAAAGAATGTGAGAGGATTGGAACGTGAAGTCTATATGAGTCAGCTCACTGCATGCACGGGAAAACGAACAATTGGTCGCCCCGGGTATCGCAGCTAAAGCGACGCCGTGGTAAGGAACCTGTGCTAATTCCAAGACGACGACTGGTGAACGGCTGCACAGGATCAAAGAAAGTGGCGTAATCTCCTGACTAAGAAATATTTCGGCTCGATTAGGTAAGTTGGTAAGTATTTTTTATGATTACCAAGTAACGGGATGAACATATCGTTCGCTTGATGGTAAGCGACACGCCTGTC
>NW_020653762.1:942133-1015517 GCF_003589595.1 Hyposmocoma kahamanoa
TTATTTTGCCTATATATCATTTAAATAATTTTGGGGAAATATAAAAAAATCGAAAGCTATTCAAAAAATATAACAATTCACAATTTAATTCCACCCTCACGGTTCCTTTTTCTGACTACTGGAAAATCCGGAACAGTGCGCCTTTATGTCGTTGACTTACCACCCATCCGCACGTAATGTTTTGCTTCACCTTGAATTGCGTACGGCAAATTCACTGGCGGCATCTGTGTTTCTCGAAACCTACAATTTGGGGCTATTTAAAGCTAAGGTGAATAGATATCACGCGTAACATCGTCGCTGAACATTAGGTGAGATTGTGACCAAAGACACGTCTAGTTTTAGCTAGCGGTCAAGTGTGATAATGAGACCTGAACAGGGCCAAAAACGTTAGTTAAACGATATAGATCCGAAAAAAAATCAGTTCATTTCCTATGTGTAACCATAGCGAAAATCTAAAACCTCGATTTATATATTTTCACGTCAATTTTTTTTTTAATGTTTTACAAAATAGTGAGGCAACAGACCTCTGCTTCTGATTCCGCACTGCAGAATTTCGAACGCTTTTTCACATCTGTTTCCGTCTGCATTCGCAATTTTTAACGGAACTTTTATCGGCAGTTTATAACGTTCGCGTTGGATCAGGCGCTAGCGCGTATTGCTTGGCGGTGAGTATGGTAAAAACCACAAAAACCAAACTCAAGCCCTGTTCGGAACTATTTAATTGAGCTCTCTATAGTCGCTTTTAGTTTATAGCTGACTTTCTGTAAATCTAATATTTCTGTTGTATTTATTTGATGTAACAAAGAATAAAGAATACAAAGTATTTACACTTTACTTTTGACATCTGTTTCATTTTTTGTTTCGTTATGACACTTCCGTTGCACCACTAATACAAATAAGCATTTCATTTATATTTCGTGATCAAACTCTATAACCAAGATACTAGTCCGCGACGCGAGTATAAAAATATCACATGTAAGTACTACAAATTTGACAAGGGTTATTTCAAAATGTAGCCCAAGAGTACAGTAATTAATACTTTCGAGTTTTTCAAGTTACGTTTCTACTTATAGATATAACTAAAATAATAAAGTGAAACCTACGCTCCGGGCGACGTGCAGACATATAGGCATTGACGCGCCGAACAGGCAGAAGTTGGATTACTTGTCTTATGCTATGGTTATGGCGTTTCAGGGGGTCTATTTCCGTTCTCCGTCCGACATCCGGAGTATACCCCCAAGTTACAAGTCTTACCGATAACAGTAAGGCCAGAAACCTCATGTTTCATCTCGATGAGTTTCTTGAACACTCAAAACGTCGCCGCGTACGACAGTTCAGAAAGAATTTCTTATTGATTTTATGAGAACTTCTCGATATTGTACGCAGAGCCGGTCCTAGTGCTGCACTGTAAGACATGTCTGACATTGACTAACAGACCATGATGTCCCCAATGATCGACAAAATGGTTCTTAATTGCTCTAATCAGTACAAAATATGAAACAATTTGTCAAGGTTAGAAATAGTTGTCTTTGCTAACGTTTGTGATACTTATCACAAGATCCTTCTAATGTAGATATCGGTCATTGAACCACAATGGAACTACACTATTCGGCTCTCAACACTTCACAAAGTAACAAAGTAATTTAAGGGGCAAAGTGTACGCTTATGTAATAAGATTACGAGGTTTAACACAGCTCCTGCCTATGTTGATGATACAAATTCATAAGAGTGATCCATTTAGTTTATTCAGGCTGAAATGAACAAATATATATTTACAAAGAACAAACCTTAGAACTTCTTATTAAATAATATTACATTTTAAGTAGCAGTAGAGCTCCTTGGAAAAGAGTTCGTCCAAGGAAGTACTGCCACTTTTCCTATTTTTGCTGCCAAGCAGTAATGTGATCATTGCAGGCACATGGGACATGTCAACTTAGTCTCAGGGTGTCGGGCGCAGTGGCAGTGCCCCTTGGAACTTGGTGATTTAAAGATCTTGAGTAGCACTGCAACTGTTATGGAAAGGCGTGTCGCTTACCATTAGTCAAACGACTTAATATTACAAAATAAATCAGGAATCTACCTTACGAGTGAGTACTGGTGCGTCAATTTCACGTTTTCAAGTGTGTTTTGATTACCTATGAAATAGAGATATTTTATTCACACGCTTTATAAACTGTTGGCGTCGTGTGAGTACGAACCAAGAATGTTGAGTTTTGTTATTGAAGTACGGAATTTTAATAAATAAAGTTAACTTAGTCTAGAAGCACTGCTATGTGAAATTAAAATTCCTTCATACTAAAATAAGTCTACAACAGTCTTTCAGTGCGAAAAATGTTACTAAATAACTTAAGTAATAAACGCAACGTTTGCTGTACAAAATAAAATTAACCCGCACGTAGAGCGAAACAGCGAGAAATTTCTGAATATATCCAGAAATTTCCGGTGCGGCGCGGTTAGGAGCAGCTCAAGCCAGTTCACTCGCACTCGCACCTCAACTGGGCGCTAATTGAATCCCCGGTGAATACAGCTATTAAGACTTCGTCTTCTTCTCTTGAAGGAAAATTCTGAAACAGACTCGTATGGAAAATATTCTACAGCATTTTGCAACCACAAGCAACCGTAGCTAGTTAGATGTGGTATTGTGTCCACAACTCGATATCGAAGCGCCTGTTTTGCGTGTGATAGTACCTATATAATATATACACATAATATATCCTATGAGGTCATCGATATATACACGTAGTGATATAATGCGTGCTTCTTAGATATGAGCCTCGCTTTTGATACAGTTAACTACGATTTATTGTAAGAAAAAGTGTCAAACGCTAGCGTACCGACACTAATAACCTGTCCGTTGAGATACTGGTACGAAAACTAAGTCAATAGCGTTAGGTGGGGAGACTCAAACTCTGATCCATATAGATTGAAATGTAGGGTTAGACAGGGTGGACTTACCGCGCCAGTTCTATGTAATTGTACATCAATGGCCTGGTGGTGGAGCTCAGCAGTGCCGCTGTCGGATGTCATGTAGCCAGCGTTTGCCTGAATAACCTGAGCTATGCAGACGACATGACTCTGCTGAGCCCCTCTATTACAGGACTACAGACTAGTTTCTATCTGTGAACGATATATTAAAATACTATATAATGTTAAAACGACGAACAACGTCCCGCCTGTTTCATAAAATGTTACTAATTAACGTATCTACCTTTAAGTACTTAGGGCAATACTTACCGCAAAATTGAAAGACGATAATGACTTAGAGCGACAGAGGCGGACTTTAGTCATGAGGAGTAACATGTTGGGGCGCCAATACGCTCATTGCTCAGTTCAAGTAGTGATAACTCTGTACAGGGCCTACTGTCAGGCATACTAAACTAGTCAGCTATAGTACCATTATACTCAGCGACCTTTTGATATACTCAGAGTTCAGTACAACAATGCGTTTCTTGCTATGGTGCGGTTTTCCTGGCGGTGTAACAATAATATTGACTACTTCGGTGGCCCAACCGTTTGCGCTACGGTCGCTAGTTCAGGAGGTCTCGAAACCAATTTTTAAAATGAGCTTTTCTGATTTGTTTCTGATCTTTGTATTTTGGGTACAGGGAATTCCCTAGTTTAAGACCAGGTAGTGGGTGTGGTTATATGGCACATTTTTTTAACGTCAAAAACAAAGGACGTGTGTTCAAATCCGAGCTCGCAGCTCTAAGTTTTTCGGAATTTATGTGCGAAGTTTATTTGGAAATTTACCACGAACTTTTCGGTGAAGGAACACGTCGTGATGATACCTGTACGTCGAAGAAGGTTCCCAATGCTTGGAAAACGCGTGAACTTCCCAACCCGCGTTTGGCCAGAGCGGCGGACTATAGCTTAAAACCCTTGTCTACAATTTACGCCTGACGTTAAAGTGTTGGCAAGAGTGTGCATCAGAAATTGTGCCGCAAGTCTTTTCATTTTACACCTTTTACTTCACCACTAATATTGTGTTAATAACATTATAGTTAACAAGGATTATTATGATTTTCATAAAACGCTACATAAAGTGACATGCATGAACAAACAGGTTGACGATTATATTATTTTATACCCAGTGGGACCAGAAAGACAACGAGTCCTAATCTTAATTATTAGCAGTAGAGCACATAGAATATAAGGCAAACTAGAGCAAAAATTATGAATCTTTTGTACCAACCTCGTTGCCATAAAGTAATTTATAAGAAAAACTGCTTCAACAAGTGCTGTGTTGAAGCTGTTTATATGTTGTGCATAATTATTTACAACAATTTTCCAAATGAAATTAAATTGTAGCAAGGCTTAGACTATTTTTTTTTCCATCCTCTACGTTGCAAGGACATACTTTTAAATTACAATTGACAAAATGGCTTTTGACACATTGCTTCTATAGTAATAAAGAATACTTGGAATTTCCAAATAAAAATTTCCATCAATTTGAATTGCAATTAACCGTAGAAACCGAACATGAAATTAATATTTGCACATCTGCTTGCAACATGAACACAATGTATGTACCTAATTTTATTTAAGACCTTCATCGTTACTGTATTCTGGCAAATAAACGTTTCTATTCTATTCTATTCTTTAATTAGTAGCAGTAGAGCTCTTTTTCAAAGAGTTCGTTCAGGGAAGTACTGCCACCTTACCTATTTCTGCCGCCAAGCAGTAACGTCAGCATTACTGTGTTCTGGTTTTAAAGGGCTGTTGAAATTACAGGCACATGGGACTTGTCAACTTATGTCTCAGGGTGACGGGCGCAGTGGTAATGCCCCTCAGATCTTTGCGCTTTAAAGCTCTGAGTGGCACTGTAATGGACAGGCGTGTCGCTTACCATCAGGTGCACGACTTGTTCGTCCCGTCACTTGTGTTATAAAAAAAATTAGTTCTAACTTTTTTTATATAATAACTAAGTAACGGGACGAACAAGTCGTGCGCCTGATGGTGAGCGACACGCCTGTCCATAACAGTTCAGGTCCTTACCCTTTGAAACGGAACGCAGTAATGCTCACCGAGTGGTAGTACTCGGCGGCAGAAATCTGTACGGTGGCAGTACTTTCCTGGACGGACGCTTTCACAAGGAGCTCTTCTGGTACTAAACTGCTTACATTAACTAGTATTTTATGGAAAAGGGTGCCTAGCTTAAATATTAAGACAACATTTAACGCCTTAAATCATAAAACTTATTATAAAAAGGACGCGACTAAAACCATGACGGCGGAGTGAAGTTTGGGAGTCCCGAATCTCGGTAGCTGCGGAAGTTGGGAAGATTTTTCGTAAGTTAGAAATTAGCCCCATTAAGCGCAGGACCGAGATAATTCAACGAACTTGGCTAGGTGCGGAGCCCAGCGGTTAGTGGGAGAGAAATGTTGAAAATTTAAGGACTTTAAACATTTTCTCACTAGGAGCGTCTTCGTTTTTATTCCACATGTTTGTCTTTTTACTAGCAGAGAGTGTGGAATTTTTTTATTGGAATCATATTAATACATTCAAATAGGATTTTTTTGCTACTGACATAAGGAATTGCAATAATTGTCTACAATTTAAGCTTTTGACGAAACATTCCATAATTTTGAAAAATTCTTATAAAAGTGACATTTGTAGAGGGGTTCTAAACCGTACTTGGTGACGTCACTAAATTGAGTAAAAACTTCCAGTCCAGTTTCAGGTTCTATTTCCAAAAAAGCATACCATATACTATACAAGGTGCCAAGTTAATTCTAACCAGTGGCGGCGGTACTATACGTACAAATGCAAAAAGTATACAAAGTAACTATCAGATAGGTCCAGGCAGTCCTCCCCACAAGGACTCAACTCCTAGAAACTTATCGATAGTTCTGATGTTTCTCAGACATAAATGAAATTCGGTTCAAGTAGTCACCATTCGATGGAAAATCTTAACACCGCGATGTAGAAATTAAGTAAAAAGGGGTCAATGCCATCTAGCGGATTTTTAGAAAATAAAGTTGATTAGTAAAGTGTGTCGTATAAAGTATGTTTGTTACACAATTTATTTTCATTTCGATGTTTTTATTACCATGACATTCATATTTTTTGGGAAAATATTCCACTACATTGTTTTATTACTAATACAAAGATCGAACAAACAAAGAAAATTTCTTTCCATCCAGCTGGATTCGAAACAGGTGCAGGGAGTTTGACTCCCGGTCTCCATTCGACACCCCGTCTTAAACAAATTACTGTCAAATATAATTTTTGAGATTATTTTAGAATCATCTTTAATTTGCTTTAAATCGTAAATATTTTAATCACTACACAATTTGCAGTATCTGGTATATTGTGTCATGTGTGCAGCCCCAAACTATAGTGTAAACTTTGGTTTTATAGCTAAAATTGAATGTCCGTTCCATGACCGACGGCAGGCCATTTAGACCCTTAACACAACACTAATTCGTTGCTGTTGAAATACCCATTTATTTATTGTGCAGTCGTATCCCCAATCATTTTACAGAAATACTTTAAGCAGAATAGTCATCAAATTCGATTCCTCTAATTAGAGATGGTTAATAGCTCAAATTGTAACAAATTCTAATAGCAATTATACTATATTAATATATATTTGACGTACTTTTATTTAAACAAGTTTTTAAACAAGTGCCATCTAGTGGCACAATTTAACACATTTCAATGAGTCAATCGCTATTCTGTCGTCCACTAACTAAAGTATAAATAGCAAAGGATAGATTACAAAATTTTCTTTTAAAAACAGTTAAAATTAATTAACGTGTTTGACTTACCCTAACGATGCACAGCTGAAGTATATTTGTAAAACTGTGTTATGGTTTTTTACGATATCTCAAAAAAATATTTATATTAATAGATGGCGCTGTCCACTATGTGAAAGTAATTATAGCTTGGTCATTGGTGAAAACAAATTGTAACGTGTAATTCTTTCAAACGTTATTTTTATCACTTAACATTTGGTCCGAAATACGAAATCGTTAGTATTGCAGGGTTTTAGCAGGTTTTAATATGATTTTGAACTGACGGTGAAACATTGGTAAAATTTTGTTTGTTCAAGCGAATAAGTTAAGGTAATATTTAAAATACGAATCCAGCCGGATCGAAGGAATTTTCCTTACTGTTTGATCTTTTTTTTTTTTTTTTTTTTTTTATTGTGACTCGGCAAAATGACTGCACCGCGCCTGATGGAAAGTGCGAATACAGTCCAGAGATGAGAGTAACGGATGGAAAACACAAATATCTTCACTCCGTCACTATCATTTTGCCGGTCTGGCCAAATGCTTCTTCACACTACGTTTGAAGGACCCGATGTTATAGAGGGGAGGGAATACATGCGCCGGGAGTTGGTTCGACAATTTGATGGTTCGGCATAAGAACGAATTGCCAAACTTTTTAGTGCGGGACGGTATTGAACTGACCGTCCAACTGTGGCAACGCAGTCCGGCACGGGTGGTCCGCTGATGGAAAGGAGAGGAAGGGATAAGGTTGAATAACTCTTAAATAAATAAATCTTTGTATTAATAAATTATAACAGGCTTGTGGAGTACAAATAAATAATAGAAAACATCACATAATCCTAAAGTAAATAGCTATAGCACTTGTGTTATGGAAATCGGAAACAACGACGGTACCACAAACACCCAGACCCGAGACAATATAGAAAAGTAAGTTTTCTACACCCGGCCGGGGATCGAACCCGGGACCTCAGATTTGAATTGAAGAAAAAGAATAAGAATAATAAGAACAAGAATACATTTATTGCACAATATAAGGTCGTAAAATATTACATTGGATTGTGCTCTACAGTCTACCAGTTAAGGTGTACAATATTGTTCAAATGTCACAGAATAAACTTGAATTACATCACAATATGAGAGAAAACAAACAATTATTAATAAACATGTCACATCGCTAGTCACCAAATTTGTTATTGTCTTCAAAAAACTCGTCTACACTATAATAAACTCAACCATTTACTAAGAGCATTTTTAAATTGTAATGTAAATCTTTTAAAAACATTCGGAATGCTGTTGTATATTTTGACCGACATTACGTAAAAGCTTTTGTGGTAAAATGCTGAGGTATGATTGCCCGAGTAAACCATTCTATGCCCATGTCTTAAATTTCTATGCTTCCTTTTATTTTCGATTTCAAAATAGTTGAAGTGGAGGTGAAACATCGTGACATTCAATAAAAATTACAATTATTAAACAGCGACATCTATAGTCATAAAAGTACCTCCTCACAGATGGCTCGTTCACTACGCTGACCTCCCCGAGAAGAACGAGCAAGAAACTCTAGGCATTGCTCTTTTCAAATAAACTTAATTGCTATGGTATTCCATAGCATTAATTTTATTTTATTTAACTCGTAACTAACTAGTATTTACTTAATCCACTTTGAATTAAATTTGTGAGGAATCTAAAGCCATGTTGGCTTACTATACATCTTTATCTAAAATATACTCTTCAGTTTTGTAATATGACTTTCAATTAAAATATTTTTAATGTAGTTTTTAAACTTAGGAAATGATAATCTTAATATAAGATCCGGAATCTTAATGTAAAAACGTATGCTGTTCGCAAAATAAGCCGTTTACTATGTTAGTATTAAAATAACAGCAAGAAGTACACCATCGTCGGCTCATTGTGTAGCGTGCAGCTCGTTGAATCTGCCGAGCACAACACTGTCCATCATCGGAGACGAGGAGAAGGAAGAAGAGGTCTATAAGGTCTGTAAGATATATAAGGCCTATGTCCAGCATCAGAACGTATCTAAATAATGAAGAGCAAGGAATGAATTCTGGGAATACGAAGAAGAATTTCTTGGCAGCTATAATAAAATGCATGTTAAAAATTTTAAAAAATTCCACAGCTCCTAAAATCTCAAAGGCTTTCCATGCAACATTAAATTTTCAAAGTCCTTTGTCTCAAAGAATCGTAAATTAATAATTGAGCGGGAAATGTTATTACTTATTAAATGACACTGGGTAGAGGCTGGCTGACAATAATAAAAAATGTATTTCATCTCATTAATGGAATCTTTATCAAATACTACAGTGATAATTTGTGAATAAAACACAATGCATATAAGCTACAATCTTATAATAAATCATGGGTATATAAAATAAGCGCTATTGAGTATTATGTTAAAGTAGCACAGCATGTGACTCTACCACCATTCATAATAATTTTGATGATAAATCCGATGGGTTTCTGCCACAACAATCTAAAAATCGTAGATCTGCCGTGATTCGCTCAAGATTTCGCAGATCCGCACTTAGGCAGGTTTTAATATATTTGTGTATGTAGGAAAGATCCGTAAAAAGATGTGTAGATAGAAAGAATAAGAGAAGAAAGTGGCAATTAGTCATTTTTAGAACCGGATTCATACATTAGTTTGCCACTCTTAGTGTGAGGTCAGACGAGTGTAATTTTGTGAGTTTTAAGTCGCGTAGTTTGAGTTGCGTAGTTTGCGCTGCATTCGGTTT
This sequence comes from Hyposmocoma kahamanoa, assembly GCF_003589595.1. NCBI lineage: Eukaryota > Metazoa > Arthropoda > Insecta > Lepidoptera > Cosmopterigidae > Hyposmocoma > Hyposmocoma kahamanoa. The sequence goes on from NW_020653762.1 coordinate 951,621, forward strand.
TATATAAAAGTACGGTTTGTTTCACACGACGACGCAAAATGGGACGGTCGCATCGTGAGACAGGCGCGGATGGAGGTAAGGGTGAGGGAAGGGTTCACTTTGGTACAAACGCTTAAAAAGCAACTTAATAAAATACGTTCATCTGGCGCTCCAACCGAATTTCGGTCGAGCGCAAACTGCGCAACTCACAAAATTACGCTCGTCTGACCTCACCATTAAAGGTGGAATATTTCCTTCAAATTTAAATGGGACCAATACTGAGGTACCCTCTTTCCAACAAAAAAGAAACACCAAAAACGGTTCTCATATGCCGAATTATCGCGTATAATATATACAAAAAGAAAAAAAAATGGAAATGAGAATCTCCTCCTTTATTTTGAAGTAAGTTCGAATATTAAATTATTATATTATAATTAAATTATGACATCCACCGTTAGGACATATCCTGTATCAGCTCATTTAATTTAGGGTCGTATTCCAGAACTCTACTCAATGCTCAAGTCAGGACTTGAGCTGACTTGAGTATGATTTCAAGCACCCTAATGGCTTGAGTATGATTTTCAGTGCTCACTGCAATACTCAAGTCCTGACTTGAGTATTGAGTAGAGTTCTAGAACACGACCCTAAGTAATGTATTGTTTAATTGTTTAATATTAGGTATGTTGCGTGCTTTTGTTTAAGGCTGAATAGGATTTAGTTCTAATTACCTTTTGCCATCAACATTTCTAACGTACCCTACATTATTTTATTTAAAGCGAACAAGTGAATTATCTTTCAAAAGCAATTATATATATTCATACTTACCTACGTGTTAAAGTATAACCCTTCCATTGCTATTGCCTTAGTTGAGAGTGAAATAATTTTCATAACATATTCTTGTTTCAAAATTATTGGTTACAGTAACACAATTTAAAAAATGTGATGCAAAAGTTCTTGTAAAGTCATAACTTCAGAATAACAGATTATGATATCATAACCAGAGTTTAATTCGAAAAGTTTAGTACTTATTATTTAGATATTAATGTAGTCAAAGAGAATAAACCTCGGAATTTAGAGTTCCACTTAAAATTATAAACAAAGTTCCACGGTATTCCCAAGCTGTTTAAAATTTCATAGCAACAACTTTTATCGAATTAATTCTTTTCATTGTTCATACTTCAAAATGTTAAAGGGAATTGACTCGAATGATATTGATTTTATTTAATAGATTACAAGCGTTACTCTGTGGAAATCCATGTTAACAAATGGAACTAGAACACGATTATGTTTTATAATTACTAATACAAAGATCAAACACAAAGGAAAATTACTGTGATCTAACAGAACCCAGACCTCTCTGTTCTATTAATCTAGAGCTAAAAATACGATTTACGAATTTCTCTATGCGTTGGTCTCTGAGCTTTTTGTTTTTTTTTTTGCCGTAGAGCCACCTGTGACAAATCTATGAAACTTTTTGCTTCACTCAAACAGATACCTTAACGGCTGTCTGATTTTTAAAATACCAAGTAACGGGACGTATAAATCACGCGCCTGGTGGTAAGCGACACGTCTGTCCATAATACGTGCAGTGCCACTCAGAAGTTTAAATCGCAAAGGTCTTCGGGCACTGCCACTGCGCCGGTCACCCTGGGACATAAGTTGACAAGTCCCATTTGCTTGTAATTTCACCAGCACCCTTACCCTTAAAAACCGGTAGCTCACATTGCTACTAAATTTTAATATTGATTGTAATGATGTATTGAAGGATTTTAATATTGATTGATATTATGATGTTTTATTACCATTATATTAATTTTACTCCACTAATTTATTATTAACACGAAGAATGAACACTAAGAAATTTTTCTCCATTTGTTTCTGTTTTGCCAAAATAGAGTCACGTCAATATTACTGTGTACCGTCTAGGCTCTCGGGTTTCTCTCAGAGAAAAGTTTAAGGAGACTGGTATCATGACTGTGGGATCACAGTACATTTACTCAAATATTTTATATGCCCGTAAATATATACATAATTTCAATAAGAAAGAAGATATCCATAATATTGACCTTAGAGCTAAGTCCAAACTCATGGTACCACGATTTCGTTTAACCAAGGTAAACAACTCTTTTATGGGGAACTGTATACGTTTTACAATAAGATTCCGGAGCATATATTAAGTTTATCATTTCCTAAGTTTAAAAACTACATTAAAACATTGCATATTACAAAATTGAAGACTACGTATAAGATAAAAATGTATGGAAAGACTACACGGCTCCAGAATCCACACAAATTAGATTCAAAGTGTATTCCATAGCATTTAAATTTATTTGAAAGGAGCAATCCCTAGAGTTTCTTGTTCGTTCTTCTCTTGGAGGTCAGCGTAGTGAACGAGCAGTAGCTAAAATGTGACGTTTTCAAGTGTAAATTTATTTTACCTATGGAATAAATAATCTTTGACTTTGACTTTGACTTTAACGAATATTTTCTATGCTGTTAATTTTACCACCCTCCCTTCGCATACAATTAATCATACAAATGCAACTACAATCACAAAAAACGTCATCAAAAATATAGCCGACACGTGTTTCGCCTCTCTACAATACATGCTCAGGAGTTGTCGACTGTTCGACACTCGGCCCAAGAAAAAGCTAGCCATTTATACTTCCCACTTCTGGACACGGGGACACGGGTGTCCTCTTAGGCGAGGGTATTAGGCCATAGTCCACCACGCTGACCCAATGCGGGGTGGCAGCTTCACACTACGACGTTTTTCGTCGTGCAGGCCTCATCAGGATGATATTTCCTTTGCCGATAAGCTCATGGTAAATTTCAATTAAATTTCGCATGTAAGCTCAGAGGTGCAAGCCCGGATTTGAACCCACGACCTCTACTTGGGAGGCGGTATGTCAAACCACTAGGCTACCACGGGTTTGTACAGCATGGTAATTTTACGTATATTCAAACGTACGGCCAGCGCACGCACTATATTCCTATATATGTACTTTATTGTTTATGTAATTAATCTTTTATTATTTTTATTTCGTCAACCGATTTTAATGAAACGTTCACTAAATATTAACCAGACCTTATCTTAATATTTAACTAACTAAAAAAACCGATCTCAAAACTTCGTGGAATTACATCTATTTGCCAACTTTTACTGAAATCGGTTATCGGAAAGTGTCCATCCCCTAGTTTGCCACCTTTAAAGGTGGACTATTCTTCAAGTTTAAATGGGAGCAATACTAAGGTACTCTCTTTCCAAAAAAAAGGAATCATTAAAATTGGTTCACAAATGCCGAAGTTATCATGTAACATGTAAAAAAACACGATCGAATTGAGAACCTCCTTTTTTTGAAGTCGGTTAAAAACTGACGTAGCGTGTCTGAACACACAAATACTAAAACTACAGACTCACTGCATACTGTATTGAATTAAACATATTTTCTATAGAAGAATTATTTTATTTACCTAATGCGATGTAAATATTGCTTAAAATCATATTTGCAGAAATTTCTATTTCCGTCTGCCTTGATTTGTTGTTTATCAGAATATTTTTATCAACGGATTAAGTACCAAATAGACAGATCTACGTGCGTACATAAAATGTACTTTTCATTCTATTGCGATAAAAGTGGTGATATCATAATGTGGGAACGATTTGCTTGATAAAATTGTTTTAAATTCATTAAAAGTTATGTATGTTTGTAAGAATTGATAATAAGATTGTATTGGGTTAGCGATGATGTCAATCAGCCTAACTAAAGTTGGTTATAAGTTTAGTAAATTATCTCCGCCATTATAAACATATATGAAAAACGAGGAAGCATAAACCATTTTTCTCTCTGAAGTATAGCCACGTGTATAGGTTAGCTGCCAGAGCATTATTAGCTATCAGCATAAGAATTTCATCAGCGTAGCTTCCATAATCTTTGTGTTTTGTTCGAACCCTCATATACTTGCAAACGGTTAGGGAAAACGACGTGCATTGTTGGATCTTTCATTAATTCTCGTATATTTCGGTGAGGTGTACCTCAGGGGAGGGTTTTGAAACCCACACCTTTCTTTTAGCTATGTAACATCGATATTAAATACAATGATTCACACGTTTTATACGAGTTGGTACAAATTGGAAATAATAATGGTTTTATAACAAAGAATCCTGAATATTTACTTCAGATGTTTGATTTTAAAACTTTTAGGATAAAACATCTACACAAGAAGAGACTGAGCATAAAATTTTGCACTTTTTTATTGTAATATCATGGGATCAATCAGAATTATTGTGCTACCAACGCAATTTTTACACCTGACTTGAAAATAATCACAAAATATAACTCTTTTGAAACATATTTAATATACGAAAAGGTCGGATACTTCTTTGATGCGCATTTTCACTTCATCAACTATTCCCATGGATTTAGTACCACTTGATTTAACATTAAACGGAAATAAAAAGAAGCAGTAGAGCTCGTTGTGAATGAGTTCGTCCAGAGAAGTACTCCCGTCAAACGTATTTCTGCCGCCAAGTAGTAATGAACAGCAGTGAGAGGTGTGTGTTCCGGTTTTGAAGGTTCCCCTCAGACCATTGCAATTTTAAGCGTGATGCTTACACGACTTACTCGTCCCGTCACTTGATAATCATAAAAAAATGGTTTAAGAAAATATATTATTAATAATATATATAGTTTGACCTACGCCCTTTGAAGTAGAGGCCGCGTGTTGATCAAAATTTATGTGGGAAATTGAATTTAAAATTTACCAGGAGTTTTTGGGTGAAGAAAAACATTCTGATGAAACGTGTACATCGAAGAAGGTTCACAACCCTCGAAAAACGTGTGAAGTCTCTCGCAATTGGGCAGCGGGTAGGACTATCTCCAAAAACACAACGTATAAAGAGCACATACACAAATATAGAAGCAGTTTATTTTATTTTGCGACACACGTCCGTCACTCAGCTGAGCTCAGGGCTCGTTGAAAACCAGCGCCACAGTCAATTACGGCTGTGGCATAAGCTGAATGAAGTCTTTAGCGTACGCCACAGCCGTACACAATAACAGTACAACATTTTTAGTCGTTATGTTTAGTTTTTATTTTTTTTTGTCTTTTTTTTATTACGTTTTTTTATTTTGTTTTGCTCGTCTAAGTGGTATCAATGTTTTTTTTGTATCTATGTGTTGTGGTGTTGCAATAAATGTCTATTCTATTGTATTAAAAAACCTTCGCCTGAGAGAAGACCCGTGCCCAGCAGCGGGACGTACAAATGGGTTGATGATGAAGAATTCACACATATTAAAAGTTCCCAGAAAAAGTTTTACAAAACTTGCAAAGTTATACACTTGCGTGTTTATACATAATATACAAATGCACCTATTCTCTAGCATATGCTATTACTGCTGAATTTCTTCTCAAAAATTCCAACTATCCAAATCAATCTCGCTCGTTTAGTTACGACGGTGCTGCATCGAGTACGATCAGTACGGAGTATGTTAGGTTTTTTATTTGCCATGTTTTTAGTCAGAAACAAAGCGAAACTATGAAGGCATGTTGGAGAATAATTTAGTTTTTGCTTTTGTTCTGTTTTCATCATAGATTTTGTTATGATTTTGCAAATTGTTTGAATATAGACCGGGTATTGACGATGCTAGACCAGCTAAAATGTATTCGCAGAGTTTATTTCACAATATTATAATATACATAGTGAAGAAACCCTTAAAAATTTATGAAACCGTTGCGCAGTAAATATGGTGTATAATTCTAGAGACAGAATGAAGGACAGCGTAATCAGAGCGTTGCGGTGTGAAATATGATGTAACATGACTAAGGTAGAAAACGGAATGCTACGATGGCTTGGTAACATGGAAAGAGTGGATATTAGTAGAATAACAATGAATGCAAACGTTGGTAAAAGTCAACTGATCCTTAAAAAAAGGATTTAAAGTACCAAGAATGTAAAGACGTGTATTACAAAGTTGACGGAAAAGGAGGTAGCAACAGAGAAATTTAAGTAGCGTCGCGGATGAAGGTCAGTTGCCTCTGGCTACCTTATTGGGAGACAGGCGTGATGGTATGTACACAATGTTAGATATTTACTAAAGTAAAAAAGACAACTTTAAGCCAAAACAATTAAAGAATAACAAATATGTCACAAAAAGGCGTCGAAAACGAATATAGTTCATTTTAAAATATGTAATAGAAAAAGGTGAGACTATTAATAAGTGCAAAGCGATATGTTGCGGTTTGCGGTTTGTTACAGTAGTAGGTGCATTTTATAATTATATTTAACGATATTATGCTATGGCGAAGTACGAATACTTCAGTAGGGCTGGCACAATAGGGCGCGACTTGCGCGAGAGCGACATAAAGCGCGAGGTACTGCTACTCTCGCATAGAGTATGTTTAACTTAACTTTTTATTAATGAGAACAACAACAATGAGGAGCCGTTTGCGCGAGTACAACTAAGAACTATTTTCAATTACTTTATCAAAATTAATCCTACATCATCGCCAAATTATTATACCGCACCGTGCTCAGCCACGGGTTTCCTAAAACAGTATTTAGGCCACAGTCCGTCACGCTAGCTCATTTCGAGTTCGGGATTTCACACATACTCCAAGGCTTTAATCACAATGTTTTTCTTCACTGGTATTGTTACTAAATGTTACATAACTTCGACGCTAAAGTCATAGGAACATGCCCCGCACGAATTCAAAGTATCGACCTCTCAATAAAAAAGCAACGTTTGTCCCATCAAGCTACCATCCTTCGACTCTCTCCGTCGACCGTTTTAATCACAATCATTTTTTTAATAATATCCACCAATCATCAAAAATTCAGTGTTCCATGCAGATGCTTTAGAAGGAAATACTACAGTAATATCTCTACCAGTTTCAAAATCAAGTACAATGTCAGTTGTATGCCCACATGTATTAAGAACCTAAGTTTGATATTCGATGACGCATTCTCAAAGGTGTACCATAAATTTTAGGAAAGAGTAAAACCGGTGTATATTTTTCAAATCATTTATTTCATTCACACTAATAATTTATACTCCCAAGCCACACTCGCGACGAGAGCTCTTCGCGCCACTCGACGAGTGCTTCAGCTGTCTTACACTTAGTATTTCTTATTTTAAAAGGATGTATTAATATCTGTATCACGATGATGATGAAATGAAAAACCGTTTTAATATGGTTATGAAAATCTAAGCTTACACGTAACATGAGGAAATGTAACGAAAAGTTGCTCGGCGTACTTATATATAAATTAAATTGAGGATTTATTGATACAAAGATCGAACTACGCAAAAAACAATTCCTTACGATCTGACTGGACTCGAACCAGTGTCTGTTGCCATATTGGAGCCACTACTCTTAAACATTTGAGATACAGACCGAGTCAGAGTAAATTGAGGGTGTCCTTGGAAGAGACAAAAACATCAAGAATCAACGGACTTGTATGAAAAAAATGGACGAAGTGGAGAAGGTATGTCAGTAGTATAACGGATGCAGGTCATTAGTATAGTGGCTGTAGCTTTCGAAAGAGTTTGGTCTAGGATAAGTCCCACTGATCTTGACATTTAAAACTCTGAGTGGCACTGCAACTGTTATGGACAGGCGTGCACCTGTCTTACCATCAGGCGCACGATTTGTTCGTCCCGTCGCTTGATATTATAAAGAAAATAAGTAAATAAATTGGTAATTCGCTAGAAACCAACTTGTGTTGTGTTAAAGCTCTAAATGGCCTGCCTTCGGTCTTGGAACAGAAATTTCAAAGCTTTAAAGCAAATGAAATTTTTTTCTAAAATAATCCCTTTTTTACAGCAAAGGCATTTGTGAATATTAAATAACAACACTAAACTTCTCTCTAACGGTGTATGAAAACACTTAAAGTAATATTGTTCTTTTGTCAAATTTACCAATCTTAAAATAGTTACTCGGACGCAGTGGAAACAATATTATTTTCGAATTTATTGTCTAAATATTGATCTGTAACAATTAAAAGTGAAGTTGAACTTAGTTATTAAGTAAAATTATATAATTTCTTCAATATTTTGTTCATTTTTTTTGTTTAGTAGTACATAGGAAATAATTTGTCTTTAAATAAAAATACGCGATATTTATTTCGTAAAATTATGACAGCGACATCTATATGCTCCTTGGCGATACTAATAGTTGACATTAGACTATAATTCCGAATACACAACGTGACAATCAAGACTCAGTTTGTTTTATTTATTTTTCTTCATGAAAACGCGGAAAAATAATTGAAAACAACGTAATTTTAACAGATTTTACTATTACATACTTTCTGAATATCTCTGAATGTAAATAACATTAAGTTCTTAAACATTATGCTGCGATTAGACGATTCGGAACACCAAAAAAGAAAGATATGGCACTATACAAAAGCATATAGCGTTATTTCTTTCATTTTTTAGTAAGGAATAAACAATTATAAAATCATTTTGTTATTTCAATCACTTTAGCAATAATACATTACTTGGTTGACAGGTTTATCATGGTACTAATATGAGTAATATTATAATGAGCTTAATTAAATTTTTATTCAATTGATATTCAATTATTTTTTGTGAAATTACTCCACTAGTTTGTTATAATTATTAATACAAAGATCGAACACTCAGAAAAAATTCCTTCGATCCGGTCGGATTCGAACCGACATCTTCTTGCATACCGTGCCAGACGCTATACCAACTAAGCCACGGAACGAACCAACGGACCTCACGAATTTTTCTATATGCTTGCGTCGTGTCTTTGTACTTGGTTTTTCAACGACTTTTTAGTCGTAGCGCCATCTATGAGAAATCTATGACAGATTTATCACCCAGTTAGTACCTTTACAGCTACCAGTCCTGGTGAGAGATGTCGCTATTCACTGTATTAATTAAATTTTTATTAAATTGATATTCAATTATTTTTTGTGAAATTACTCCACTAGTTTGTTATAATTATTAATACAAAGATCGAACACTCAGAAAAAATTCCTTCGATCCGGTTGGATTCGAACCGACATCTTCTTGCATACCGTGCCAGACGCTATACCAACTAAGCCACGGAACGAACCAACGGACCTCACGAATTTTTCTATGTGCTTACGTCGTGTCTTTGTACTTGGTTTTTCAACGACTTTTTAGTCGTAGCGCCATCTATGAGAGATGTATCACCCAGTTAGTACCTTTACAGCTGCCAGTCCTGGCGAGAGATGTCGCTATTCACTGTATTAATTAAATTTTTATTAAATTGATATTCAATTATTTTTTGTGAAATTACTCCACTAGTTTAATTTTATATAATATAATATAATTAAGTATAATAAGCTTACTTTAAACTTTCCTTGAAATAAGATTGTTTTTGAAAAGGTTATGGTAGGCAAGTCAAAGAATGGTCACAATCTTTGGAAAATGTGCGAAGTCTCCATCCCACGTGTCTGGCCCTAATAGTGGGATATATAAAATGAGTGATCATGGCTGTGCAGCAATGAATTATGTTACACTTAAATTATGGTTATCTGGTCACTATGCAGCATATTCTAATATGTTTTAATCCCCTAAGACGCAGGCTATTAAAGTATTTGTACAAAGAATGGTGACGTAAGAGGTGGCTTCGTATGTGAGTTCAAGATATTATGTAGGCATTTTCTGTGATTGTTTCTATATTATACGTAAAGTTTCTTTTACTGAACCTAAAGCTTAAGGGATAAGGCATAGATTTCATTACAATTATATAGACATCCAAAACAGTAAGATACTGGCTCCTACAAAGGGATCCAGTAACAATTTCTGTGTTCCTTTCGCAAATAAGTCCCAACGTTCTAATGAAATCACACAAATTAATTATTATTATTATTGTTTGGATATGATAAAACAAATAATCTTCCTTGCACTTGTATGTTTTGGGACGTGTGAAAAGGAAAGCTGACAGCAGAAATAAAATAAATGAACATTTCGTGAAATCATAATACAATTGTTTATTTTAGTAGTAATAATAGTGGGAAATGAAAAACGAAATAATTCTTCGCTATTCGAATTAAAACTGTATTTTAATTTTTTACATTAATTCACATGTATTCATATCATATATGTAAACGATTGGAATCGGTCGTACAATTGATTTTCGTGAATATTATCTTAAAGCAAAACCCGTTGGAAATAATAGAAAGTGATCATCAATTAAGAAATAATAAAAATCCCAAATATTTTAACATTTGCTCCTCTATCAATTCACAATTACACGCTGCTGAACATGGATTTCATTTTAACACCATATTTTCTTCGTAGTGATAAAGATATTTTCGACAAAATTGTATTAATTTCTAAGTGTTTGATTCAAATTGAGTACGGAATTAACACTTATTTCCCAAACAAATTAATGTACACGAAAAACAAAACTATCACAGTATCTCTTTCAATTTCACGCATATCATCCCAAACATCCTGTAGGAAGGGCAAAGAATAGGAAACTATAGCCAGACTGAAGATGTTTTCCTTGCTAATAGAATGACAAACATCGCCGATGCGGAGGGATTGCCTGTCATCTGTCACAATCCCTTTTCACCCGGTATTTCCCAGAAGATGTTGCATAATGGCAAAATTGTATATCTTGTCTATTGTCTGGTTTTGTATATTTTAGTTTAGAATTACACGTTCCGGCTATTGAGCAACCAGTACTTATTTAACTGTCTTAGTACTTAACATCTTGGGCAATATAATTACCATATTGGTACTATTGATTCAAAGTTTAATTTATATTCCTCTAAATACACTTATCTATACAGATATGTGACATGAAAATTGAAGTATATGACTTTATTGAGTATACACATACATAGGTATATTTTAAAGTGGCGGATAATGTTCTTCAATACTTATGAATGTGAAGATTTCCCATTTGCTTTTGATAGTGTACCACTATAAGGATTTGCCCCAAAACCCTACAATTTCGAGCTACTACGACCCGGCTTTCGATAAAACGGATGCTTTCCAAACATTTTCTTACGTTAGGTAATGTTGTAATGAATTATGCGATAGGGGAGCTGATGATAGCAATAGATTTGTTCTAGAGTTCTCCCCCGGGGAGCCGTTTTTGGTCCATTATTATTAAGTGCTTTGGTTTTGATGATTTAAGAGATTTGTTTGAGTTTATTGATTTGAATTCTACAACTTTAAATTGCGTTCATACAATACATATGTGCTTAATCCTATAAGTTGTTATTTTCATCTACCGCTAACATAATTTGACGATTATTAACACACATTTTTTTAGTGTAGACGTCACGTATTTTTTTTTCCTTTAAAGTTCCTTCTTTAATGTGCTTTAATTACGTTATATTGTTGTTTTGTTTATAATTCTAATAAATCTCCACTTAAAGTTAAATCATAAGTATAGGAGTAAAGAAACACATTGGAATCATCGTTCATAACCATAACCCAAAAGTAATCTGAAATTATGCATTCTTGTAAATATAGATTAAAATTTATAATTATTCACTGCCTCAGATTATTTATTCACTGGATAGCAAAATATACCCCAGGGAGCGATACTCGGTCCATTATTATTAACCGTTCGCATTTTACAAACAAAAGATTTGTGATTTTAATTATTTTTAATAAAACGAAGGGTTGAACGGAACCTTTATTAAATTTCTATATATTTAAAAAATAAAAGGTTTTTTAATAACTTTGTTACTTAAATGTAGTGTTAAAAACACTGTATATTTCTACCCACTATGGGTCACTAAAATAGAAGACATTAATGAAAATATTTTTTCAGTATTGTTTATTTCAAAAATTGTCTCTCATTAAAATTAGCGCACGAATAGAGTAAAGTAAAAATTACATAAATACATTACGCAGAAAGCATATGAGGAAAGAGAGAAATTCGACGGGCATCGCCGCCGTCGACAATAGCTCTGCAATGGCCTGATAACGCAAATGCACACATGATTTGACATTCTCGTTTAAGCATCTGTCACGTTACGAGTATTACGAGATGAACCATGTACACATTGACGATAGAGAGAGCCTTTACGAAATTCAAAAACTCCATGATATGGTCAGCATCACCTACGAGTTCAAGGCTTGGTGAGCCCAGGGGTTCCAGAACAGTTATGGTCGGTTTATACTACCAACTTATATTACAAAAACAAAAAATATCCATCGAAGTTGACATTAATATTTTCAGGAGAAACGAGCAAGTGAGCAGCAGCACGTCACATGCAAAGTCGAACTTTTGAATTTCCACAACGAGCACAAGTAGTTTCAAAAACCACGTATGAGAGAAGATTGTGCATTTAGGGTGCTTTAGTGTAAATGTGAATTTTATTGAGAAACACGGAGCTGGAGGCATCTATCTCAGTATGTAGCAGTGTGTGATTACCGAATTTTAGATGTGTCTCTTGCCGTTACACACAGGATGGTGCACCACATCATTACGCGCGTGACTTGCGACAGTTTTTGCCATGAAGCCAGTATATTGTCAACGAGTCAAATCACCGGGAGCTCACTCCGCGTGATTTCTTTTTATGGGCTGTAACGTTTTGTTTATTGAAATAAAGTTGAAAGCCGTGATGATATGACGACCTATATTATAAAATGCATTTAATGCTGTAAGAAATGACAAGGTGTGCTCTGTTAACGCAAGAACCTTATTAAACATTCAAGACTCTGTATACAGTACAGTAAACAACACTTTAATCAATAATAAAATTGAAAATTAATAATTGACAATTTCGAAAATTATATTTACATACAAGTTGATTTGCATTTTTTAAATACGCGTCATTGACTTACAATTATATGGACGTCGGGTCCGCGCTAAAAAGTGTCCGAACTTATAGGGCGTTAAAATCGTATACAGAGCGTCATTCACGCTTTAGTATTCGTGTGTTCGACTGACAGCGAAGCAAGCAAAATTAGATAGTACTGCGATGACATTACAATTTAAATTCAACGTTTTAGCTTTCTCATATTCCTTTACATGTTACTACGTTTAAATAGGTTGACTTGGGACATTTTTTTCGTGGTTTTTGTATTAGACCCGTCGTCCATTTATTTGTAAGTCAATGATACGCCTGAATACAATAATATCTGCTTTTCTAGTAACAATTTCTTTCTGTTTTTGTCAAAAATGTATATTACGACGATCCTATGCCCGTGAAAACGTGAAGAAATATTTGCAATTCAATTTATTGCGTTTGCAAATACTAAGAAATTTTGGTACGAAATTTTGCATAAAATTTACTCGTATTTACAAAAACTGAATGACCGATATCGTCGAGTGAGATTGTCGTGACGCAGCATGGTTTCAACGAAATGTAGTATATTTGGGAAAACTGCTAATAGACATAACTTATTAATTTCTTTAATATAATAAACTTGCATAATAATATCTTAATCAAACAAGGTCCCTTCAATTACATGGTGTTTTTTTATCACACAGTATTAGATGCACCTTAATTATTACAAAATAATGTAAAAACAAAAGAATCTTTACATTGTTTTGCATATTTGTACGGTAGTTTAAGATTTGCCTGTTCTGATTAGTGTATTGTCTGTGCCTGAAGAGGTAGTGAACTTAAATACATATATTACCAAGTTTGTATCTAATAAAATTACGTAAATAGTGAAAGTGTAACAATTAAATTCAATTGAATCTCAAAATAAATACAGGTAACTATTATCTTATCTTCTACGTCAGCCTTATATAGAGTGTGAACGTTCATAGTAGAGTTTCAAAAGATAAACTCATATTTACTATAGGTTTCCACTATTTGCGACTACCCAGGTATATGCAGTCCTTCGCCTCCTTCACTTGTTTTAATCCTTTCGTAGATGCTAGTCGTCTCTGCGAACGTTTGGTCTGGCCTTTTTAAAGGACATCCTCAATCTAGTCAACGTATTTTTCTCGACGTTTCCATTCTGTGTCATTTCAACGAGATTGTATATATAACCATATTGTAAAAACCGAACTATTATCCAGACAACACTTATTGGGTGTAAAATGATACTAATTTATTTATAGGCACCCTATATAAGTAACAATATTATCTGTAATTCTATTCTTAGAAAATTATTTTCGTATGATTTAGTTACGACGATTGTGTCTTAGTTTTATAACGTACTACAGCGGAATATTAGAAATTTTATTTAAGTACAGGCAAGTGCTTTGAATTTAATCTGTGGCACCCTATAATAATGGAGTTCCCACATACATCAAAACTTCTAAAATTGTTTTATTTAACTTCTCATTTAACGTTTAACAAAATATTTAACTTAGCAATTTTAAGGTAATTGTTGTTTTATTTCTAGGATAATGGAGACCAAATCCATGAGAAAGAGAGAGGTCGCGTTCTATCAAGATGAGGAATCTTTGAATGAGGATATGGCAGTGACGCCCGGGGTTTACTATCCAAGAAAAAGTAAGTAGTTTCTTTTCCTAGCTTTATAGGTCTTTGTAGTCTAATATTGAAGGAGCGTTTAGTGAAAAAGAAAAATTTTTAAATGTAAATACGGAAACTATTATAGAAACTATTGTAACGTTTGTGTTTAGTCATCTTAATCCTCTTTTTCTTTGAAGCTTTAGTATTTGAGAATAGCAATTACATCTTTTCAGGATCAGTTCATCACACCCGAAACTATTCTCGGCACCACAAACGAATTGTCTTCAGAAATGGAGAGTTGAACATCGAAAAAGCTATCTCCAATAAGTTTCTTCTCTCGAACTGGTTCATTACAATGGTTGAAGCTAGATGGCGATGGACATTAATCAATTTCTTTATGGCCTTTACCATTGATTGGATGTTCTTCGGTTTCGTCTACTGGTTCATCGCTTGGAAACATGAAGACTTGTTAGAGGAACATCTCTCTTCCAACAATAACACCTGGGTACCGTGCGTCGAACATATTTACGGATTTACATCTAGTTTTCTTTTTAGTGTCGAAGTCCATACTACAGTTGCCTATGGTAGAAGATCTATAACTTTAGAATGTCCACAAGCTATTGTTGCTATGTGTTTACAATGCATCTTAAGTTCTATATGCCAAGCCTTTTTGGTTGGTATTTTGTTCGCAAAGTTGACTAGACCAAAATCCAGGGCTCAAACTATTCTTTTCAGTAAACAAGCTGTTATAAACTCTAGAGATGAAGAATTATGTCTTGTATTTAGAGTCGGTGATATGAGGAAGTCCAGAATACTGAATATTAAAGTAGCTGCATTTGTTTTGAAGACAAATGATAAGGATGAATTTGTAGATAGCAATGAGCAAATTAGCTTAGCGACTAAAATAGAAGGTTGTGAGTCTACATTTTTTCTGTGGCCTTTATCAGTGATACATGTAATAGACGAGCGTAGTCCTTTGTACAATATATCTGCTGCTGATTTGCTGTGTGGGGCTTTAGAAATTTTAGTAGTATTTGAAGGAGTAATTGAAACTACTGGACAACCAGTACAAGCGAAATCTAGTTATACCAAACATGATATTTTATGGGGACATCGTTTTACATCTATGATTTGTTATGATTTAGATAAAGATATGTATGATGTGGATTTTTCGAGGTTAGGTTCTACGGAGCAAGTTGATACTCCTTTGTGTTCAGCTGAAGAATGTAGAAATGCTTTACTGTGTTTGGATAGTAATAAAGAAGATATATGACTAAGCCGTATTTGTTTTAAGAGCCAATCAGCAATGAAGACCTTGTTGGGAATTAGTCGTTAATGCTTTGATAAGGAAATTTGACTTCTATTTATAAGAAATCGTACGAAACGAAAAACAACCATTTTGCTATTTGCGTGTTATTTATTATAAATCTGAAACGATTGACCATACATTTTATTGTACTAATAAGTAAAAAGCCAACCAATTTCTAGAATCAAATTTATTACAAGAAGAGCTTTGAAACTAATCACGTGCGCCCCATTTTCTCAAAGGTAGCAGACCTGATTGAGGCTCCAATTTCGATGACAAATCACTAGCATAGTTGGGCACGGATATAATGTATATATAAACGACTCTTCATTATTTACGGACCATCGATTTAGGCAAGTTTCTAAGTTTCCGAGCTCGACTGCGTTCCTTAACTTCTAACAGAGGATACTCCAATCAACTGTGAATATGAGACAACCAGTTATAATCGCTATATTTTATATACATCAAAGTCTTTGTTGACATTTTCAGATCCAAAATAGTTTTAGAAGCAGCAATGAATGCTGTCTGATAATATGTAGAGTTCATCAAAAGATTATGTAGTAGAGCGTTGAAGATAAAGTACTTCCGATTAATTAGCTAAACTTTAAACTATGTTTAGGAATTAATTGTTATACAGGTTGTAATAAAGCAGGCCGACCTTATTTTTAATAATTCGAAATATTTTTTGCTAAAGCCTTTTGTCATTATTATGTACGATTAACAGCGGAATTACGAGCGTACTTTTTTGTTACACCCTATATAAGATAAATTATGAAATATGAGAGTATCTTCTCCGTTAGGCACTTAAATTCAGAGGGTTATGTGTTAATGTCGGGTCTTGATAGTTGAACTTTTCAAGTGGTGAGTGCGGTTAGAGGTCAAAAATTACAAGTGTAACTTAATTATTTGCATATAAACTGCTGTGTTTTGTTTAGAACTACGATAGAGCAAAAGTAAGTTCTGTTTGATGTATTCCTGTAATAAAGCTCTTATTTACTTTTTAATCAGTGGAAAGCTTCTGCCTGATCGTTTAATAACGAATTGGATCCATTATGGGTAATTGCTAATCATTCCATAAGGGGTTTGACTATAACGCCTTGAAGATTTAAAATTCTTTTTTATAGTTCAACGTTATTTGCAGCATGAATCTTCCAGTTTCAGGTGAGAGCAGACGAGCGAGATCGGAGCAATATAGTACGTGACTGTATACCCGAGAACGCGAGCTACACATTAAATCAAAACGGTGCAATCTAGACTATTCTGTATTAACTTGACATAAAGTCTGTATTAAATCGAGGATATAAGATATGTGTTTAGTTCACACCGGGATTGTACGAACGTGGCAGTGTTATATTTGATTTTCATTGATAAAATGTGGTCCCTGCAGAGCTTGGGAAAAGATATGGCGAATTTTAAAGTTTTCTAACGGTCGTTAGGGAAGTTTAAAGTTACGGTTCAATGGTATTGGTTGTAACTTGAGATTACGGTGGAATTGATTTGTGAGTTTGTGAAGCGGACATAAATTCAGGTCTAAGGTCGACCACTTTATATAAATTAGTTAAGCGAAGGAGTGGTACGGCTTTCTTAAAAAAATTTTGAGAGTTGAAAAAGCAGATGAAGATTATAAATATTAATCGCAAATTGTGAATTACCTATAGTGCATAATACAGTTTAGACAACTTTCTTAAATAATAATTATACTTATAGTTTACCTCAGAAACAAAAGAAAACACCATTCAACCTGTTCCAATAAATCTAACTACATACAGTAAAACTGTAATGATATTTCATCCGTTTCTAACAAAGCAATCATATGAGCATTTCTTGATAGTTTCTATTTTAACGTCAGCGAA
This sequence comes from Hyposmocoma kahamanoa, assembly GCF_003589595.1. NCBI lineage: Eukaryota > Metazoa > Arthropoda > Insecta > Lepidoptera > Cosmopterigidae > Hyposmocoma > Hyposmocoma kahamanoa. The sequence continues at coordinate 969,163 of NW_020653762.1, forward strand.
GCACAGTTTGATATCAGCGAACGATTCTTTAATGCTTCTTTCAGCTTCTGATGCTTTCACATTTGTGGGGGGTTTTTCTAATGGAGTACGGAGATAACAGTCGAGAATAGAGAAATACCATTGTAAGAATTTATACACTGAATCGAGTGTAAATAGGTACTTCGGTATTATTTATTACCAGAGATCAGGATAGGCAGAGTATATCTAAATTTCCAGCAAATAATACATAATATAGTTGTTAACACTTCCGCCGTAATACGTGTAATTGTCAGTAAAAATATAACTGTTTTATTTTGGTTGTTCATTTTTTACAGGAAGATTAATATCCACTATCCTACATCTTTGCGTATTACTTGAAAATTAAGCAAATTCCGATCTCTGTTTATTACTAAACTTCATTTTGAAAGTGTGCCAGATACAAATAAAATAAGATAATAAAAAGAAAATGCATTTACGTCGTCCGTAGTAAATTTGCGCATTTCATTCTCCTAAGATTCAGATTCAAAAGTCATATAAGTGAAAATTGTGATAACATCTATATTTTGGCAAAAATTGTGCACGAAAGTAGCCTCCCCGCACAACTTCTCATTTCTTTAATGTGCGTCTAGTGCACCCTGAGCAACTTGTTCTGTGAAGAAGACTTTGCAAATGCTTTGGAAAAACCTATCATCATCATTAAACAATCCATAATACGTCTCAATGCTGTCACGAGTCTTATCTAGGTAGAAGATTAAGGTCATACTACACCACAGAGGCTTAATACGACTTGGAAATTTCACACGTTTTCCAAAAGTTGTAAACCGTTTTTGATATGCATGCAATACTAAACAATCCCAAATGCACATAATTTAGAACTTAAAGTCATAGATCCAAACTTTGACGTACCACGCACAGTGTCAGCCTTCAAATCTATCCACCCTAGCTTGCACTTTGCCGCTTCATAAGTAAGTGAGAGTGCTTTTTCGATTTCGTTTTAATATTTATCGTTTGTGTCCCTAAAGCAATAAGTTTACAATGAAATTGAACATAACAACGTCAGATACTCGACAAAACAATTTGTCCTCAAAAACGGCGATACAACGACAATATTGGACTTGCCAGATAGTTTCGATTGGGAATGCTCATTATGAAGTAGTTTTGCTGTTGCGAATAGTTGCTAGCGTGATGTTTGGAGTTATGGGGCCGCTAGTGGAATTCCATTGCTGCCTTCGGCTTTAATACAAAATGGGATCTACAGACATCCGCCTACTTAGTAGTGAAGTGTATAATCATATTGCTTGTTAGAAATTGTTGCCTTTGGGATTTGAACCATCAACCTACTAATTGAGAAGCAAAATAGACACAACTCTTTGTATTTCTTCGATAATGCACTCCCGGACATATAATTTGAGCTAAAAGATAAAAATATGACTGTCATCGAAGAAAAAGTTGTCCCCCGTTTAAGGCGAAGTATTTCAACGCGAGCCTAGATTTTAGGAGATGAGGTCTGTGGGGGCCGCCCATCTCGTCCCGCAATCAGCGCGCTGCTGTAATTTGATATGATTAAACCAGAACAGCAGGACAATATTTGAAACAGATCCGACGTCAACGGGACGACGGCAGCGGGTGGCGCAGCGTGTTATTATGCTGCTGAGCTATTTGCAAATTTTGGGATAAATGTGAATTTACAAAACACATAACAAATATTCTTCTACTTCTTCTTACCGTATCAATGACATACACTAGCAGAGCTTAGCCACGCTGGTTCTGTTACATGTAGCGGCCATGATGTACTTTACATGGGGTATGTTTGCTATATTGGTGAAAGGGTTTGCCAATTGGCATAAGGTACTCGCTGACTGTTGCACAGGGTGCACCAAACATACTAGGTATACGATTCGTACGTTATCGTGGGGAAGCTCCTTTCGGGAATTGACAACCGAACATGATAAATAAAATACTCAAGTCCCATTTCAATACGACAAACGAAATAGGTTCTAAGTTGATTCTTGAAGGACTCTAATAAGCTTAATACAAGCAGCAGAATATTGAAAAATTAAAGGGAAAATGAACAGAAATGAATTTACTCTAAAACAGTTTTTGGTAGACTATTTTAGGTCTTCTATGCACCGGTGCAAGAACCGCAAATTTTAACTCAATTTACATGCCTATTTAATTTACTTCGCGGAAATGTTGCCAGAGCACGTTGTCCCAGGACGCAGAACTCGGTGAAATTTTCTACCTCGAAATATTTTATCTCCAACGTTAAATTCATTTACAGATCTAGTTACCTAATACTGACTCCAATCTCTCACTTAAGGCTGTTAATTTATTTGATATTCACTTTATATTGTTAATACAAATTATATATATTTATTATAATGTATAAATATATATAATACTATAAATTATGTATATTATATATATTCCAAGGTTCTTTTTTGTGCGAATGAATAAATAAATAATCTTTGTTACTTTTTCGGGTTATTATATTTTCAATAAAAATATAACAGGATGAGCGAGATACCAATGTATTTTTAATTTTTAAATTGAAATTTTATTATTATATTATTTGGTACTTTGTACAGTTAACAAAAGTATTTATTATAATTCTTTATTTTACTGACTTTACCTAATTTCACGTAGCATGTATTTTTTTTACATTCACCGGACATTGTTGCTATTTTCTCTTATAACATGAAAATAAAAATAATTTGTTTCACATACAAAAAATAATTACTATAATGTACATAATAATATGACAAGAAGAAAAAATTATAATATTCAAAGGATACGCATACAAATAACTCACAAACAAGAGATAAGTAATGTCCCAAAGAAAAAAGCAAATGAGGCTATCAGCACAAAAGTGGTGTAACTCACATGATTTTTTTTCTACAATATTACTTACTTAAAATGGTGCTTGTACATAATTATTTTACATTTAGATGCGCTTGTGATATTATTGGCATGAGTAGCAGTATTGATTTCTATTAGACCGAAGGAATTTTTCTTTGTGTTTGACCTTTATATTAGCAATTATAATTTATAAAAAATTAAAATAAATTTTGCCGAAACTGTTAGAGACACTATGTGTCTTTAGGGCGCGTAACGTGTTAAATAAGTCTGTTGCGTTCCGTGGCACGAGTATTGTGTTTCTTGAAATCAGCGTGTCGTAGCGGTTGTCGTTCGGGTTCCATAAGTTGAACCCGTAATCCACTCACCACTCACAACCACCACAGCGCACAGGGTTTTATGCTCATTATTTATTTGTTACTTATTTACTATAGTTACTTACTAGCATTATTTATATACAGGATGTCCCATGGCTATGCAATACGGAGTGAAAACACTTTTTAACTACCTCAGCGGCCGAACGGTTACCATGCTAATATGCCGCGCAAAAGTCCCGGGTTCGATTCCAGGGCTGGGGGAAATACTTGTATGATTTACATTTATTTCTGTCGTGAGTTTGGATGTAATTTGTGGTTATCTTTGTGTGTCCATGGCATCCGCAATACGGGGTTTCCCTGGTGCGGGGTTATGAGTGTGTGATTATTGTTAATGTATATTATAGATAGGGTATGGGGCATCAAGGTGATTATGTCATGGTGTAACTTTGATTTAACAGTATAATATAGGAAATGAAACTATTTTTCCGGATTTAAATCGCGTGTATTTGTTTTTTCAAACAAAGCGACGTTTCGGGCCCTTTACAGGTCCCATGATCACGGTTGACGATCAGTCATGGGACCTGTAAAGGGCCAAACAATCCAAAACAATCGCGTAAACCTAAGAACTCGATAACATTATAATGTTTATTAAAAACAATTTCATCCTTATAATTGACTCTTTAGATCGACATTTTAAAAATACAGGTTTTTTTAAACTAAATTAATGTGTACATAAAGCAAAATATCCTATTTATAATATTTAATAATTATGTAATGATTGCATAAAATACTTTTTCTACACGAAAATTAAAATAATGATACACAACAAATATTGAAACTTAAGCGAAAGCTAAACAAACGCTACAAAACAAAAAGCAGAGATATAATAGAAATGACCGTGATTGGTCAAGTACCGCTTATATTTTAACCAATCAGGAGGCAGTAGAGAGTAAATAAAATTGGCTTTAAACTAAAAAACTTTTAAAAGTACACTTAAATCGAGCCACCACGCATTTTCAGTATTAAGTGCCATAAGCTTAAACAATGTTCGATTGATCAGAAACTATTATGCAATTTTGAAACTAGTATACTAAACATCTTTTCCATAAATCCTTATTGAGAATTTGGATTTGCAAAATCGGGAGAATACTTTTTCTTCGATTATAATACTATTTTTGTATTCTAGCCCTTTACCACAAAAATGCGAGGTGGCTCGAATTAAGTGTCCGAGAGTATAGTTTTATATAGTATTATTAATATTACAGTCTCAAGGCGCAAAAGTAATGGGCCTGGTGGTAAGTAACACGCCTACCCATAACAGTTGCAGTGTCACTCAAAGCTTTAAATCGCAAAGCCACTCTGTGAGGCTCTATCAATGCACCTGTAATTTCACCAACGCCCTTACCCTTAAAAAACTGTATGCAATGTAAGCATTACTGCCTGGTCTTAGAGATAGTTATGGTAGCAGTACTTCCCTGTACAAACTCTTTCACAAGAAGCTCTACTGCTAAGACTTGTCTTGTTATTATTATTACTTGCCAGTGTGCATAATTATACACATTTGCAAACAAACACTATTCAACATTAATATTATTATTAGAGACGGAGTTATGAAGTTTTGCATTCCTCGGGGAATTGAGTTGGGGATTACGGAATCCAGGTTTAATTTATTGAGAAAACGGGTGAACAACTACACAATAATATCAATTATTGTGTCTATATTAATTACGATAAACAATATATTGTTTAAAAGATAGTATACTATTGATTGATGACCTTGAACGACTTGTTTCGTCTAAAAATTACAACATATTTCTGTAGTTCAAGAATGAACATACGTTAATAATTTGTATCTGTATGTATATTTCATTGCCATTATGGCCACTATGACGTTTGGTGTCGAGATATGGACGATCACGCAGGAGACAGTATCCAGGTTGAGAGGTGCACAGAACAATAAATACAGTAGAAGTGGTTAGTTAGCGATCGACGCGTGCCAACTGTAGGTCTCGAAAGACCTATCTGAGCTCAGTACGCCATTTTCGCTTTGTATGGTACGTTTGTGTCGTTGTTTCGTGCAAATTCTCTAAAATGCTATAATAATGCCTGATTGTGCTGTTTTGGCACGCAAGAATGATAGCCGCAACAAAGTATTACACGTGGTAGTATTTCATATTATCGGGAAATTGACTTACAATTATATGGACGTCGGGTCCGCGCTAAAAAGTGTCCGAACTTATAAGCGTTAAAATCGTATACAGAGCGTCATTCACGCTCTAGTCTTCGTTTGTTCGACTGACAGCGAAGCAAGCAAAATTAGACAGTACTGCGATGACATTACAATTTAAATTCAACGTTTTAGCTTATTCATATTCCTTTACATGTCACTACGTTTAAATAGGTTGACTTGGGACATTTTTTTCGTGATTTTTGTATTAGACCCGTCGTCCATTTATTTGTAAGTCAATGTATCGGAAAGTCTTATTGCTATAAATTTTCAATTTTCTGTTCAACAAAAAAGTTTTTTGTTAAAACAAACGAAAGTAAAACTTATTACCCTGCATTATGGTCACTTCTTTTTTGGAGTTAATTCGTTGTCATTCAGCAATTAACCGTCAGATGACAGCACATTGATTGAAATTGCAATATAATATCAAAATGTTGTAATTGCAATAATAGGTATTCATGATATTGAACTTTCAACGATATGCCAACAGAATAAAGTTTAAATTATATTAACAATACAGGATTTGTTATTTCTTTTTAAATTTGAAACTATAACCAATCGATATCAAGATTTTGTTTTTTGTTTCAAATTAAGAATGTGTAAGTTTCGGCGAAATCGATTCTGATAGTAATCGTCCTTAAAGACCGAGTTCCGAACGGTGAGATGGGTGAATGGTTTTGGACGGGATACATAGCAAGACAAGGCGATGGGTAAAATAATTTGCAAGGTGAGTGGACGATGTAACACGCGTCGTGGAGCGTCAGTGACAGCGGCTAGCACAGGACCGTGGTGGATGATCAAACTTCGGGAGGGCTGTACACAGCAGTGAGTGAAATCAGGCTATTGATGATGATGCCATTGTTATTCTTACTCAGTTTGATTATTTTCTATGTCTAATTGTTATTTGTATCAAGTTTATTTTATATAATGTCTAATTGTGTAATTTCGTCTAATTAGTATTTGAATTTAATTTTTTTATACCAACTTTTCACTAGACTACACTATTTTCAAAAATATATTGACGATTTCGTACTACGAGGTATTCATCGTAGATTATAAAATATAAAATAGACAAATATTTTAATTGAGAATCTCCATTTTATAACGGGTCATGGCAGAATAACAGCGAGGACTATGTAATTAGCATAGTCCTTAGATGCTGAATCACGGACCCTTTTGACATGTTTCTTATTTATTTACTTTTATTGGTTATTAATTAAACTTGAATATTTTTATTTCTTTTCTTCTTTGTTTTCTGTTATTGTTTTTGTTTGCGTTACGAACGAAACATATAATTTTCTGTAACAGGTTGTAACTTATGCACTTAAAGCCTTTTTTTACAATTCGAACTGGACTCAACAAAATATTAATGATTGTAATGGCAGTTTCAAATGTCAAATCCCTGTGATGCTGCACAAGGATTTCTATGATTTTAATTTGTAAGTTATGTACATTTGCGACTATGTAACAGCGATACTTCTCGCTAATGGTGAAGGACAAAGAACAACCGGGGTGGCAAAGAAGGTTCTCAGGCTTTGAAAAACGTGAGACCTACCCAACCCGTAAAAGACTGGTGTAGTGGACTATGTCCTAAAGCCTGTCTGATGGAGACCAGACATGGGGAGGAGTGATGTGGCGTAAACATATGTATAAAGTACATACAGACAATGAATCGAACGTGACGTCACGCCCGCTGCCGCGTGCTACTTGCAATGAGGATTCCGCTACGATCATCGAAAGCACATCGCTTCTTCCGCTCGATACCTACCTTATTACGTACGAAATAATCTTCGCTTCGCTACCTATTCAGTGCATAATATTATTATAATATTTCTTGTCGTAGTAAACATCGTTTAAATAAACCATTGTGTTGAAAAACAAAAATCACCCACTTTATTTTGTGAATCACCTAGGCTTATAGCATCTAAGCGGATAGCGCAGACAAGTAACCAAATGTTCTTCGAGGAGATCCGTGCCCAGCAGTAGACGTATAATAAGTGATTGATAATGATAACGATGAATTCCAATATAAGAATATTAGTAACTTAGCGAAAAATATTCGTTACGAAATGATGACTTATTCTCCAAGCCAGAGCGACCGTACGTAGCCGACGTCTGTACTAAATAAGAGAAATTGTAGATGCAATGTACTAGCCTCTTCCATTACTGTTTCGACACGAATTTAGATTTACCGCATCGAATCTAGCTGTCATAGATTTTCCCCGCTATTCTCGCTTAGGACGTGATGTGGTTGGTGATGCAAAAACTTTGATAAATGTATTGTGGGTCCGAGGTCGTTGGCGTCGCCTGTCGAAATGACGAACTCTTTAAAAGTGATTGTCACAGAAATGGTTTATTGATTAACGAATGATTCAATCTCAAATCAAACAATCTTTAACTACAGACAATTTATCGGATGACTTTAATTGTGAAATACTATTTAATACAAACAAGTCACCTTAACCAACATCTTGTTTATTTGAATCCCATTTTTTTTTTTCAATACAGAGAATAAGGATTTATATCTCGGAGACTAATCCCAAATGATAGTATAGAGAGGTATACGTATTTAATTATGTTTCTGACCACTTTCCTAAGAATTTTTGGTAACAAGTAACACAATTCACAAAAGATGTTGCGAAATCATAACGGTAACTGTAATGTTCCCACTAAATACTTTATCATAACCCTTAAAGAGAACCATAAAACATTTTTAATAGAATGAAATGAAGTATAAGCCACTACAAAATACTATAAACTAACATTGTGGGTGATAGTCTGGGAAGATCGTTTCAGGATTGCACTGTACACTGGACGTTGCTAATGCATCGCCACCGAGCTACGAATATTTTGTCAAGTGGATTTTATTGATCATACAAAAAGTAAAGTGGACATGTCGTGTCTCAGAGATTATGAAAAAAAGCTTAGAAAATAACTAAATGCCGTGCACTACGTGCTCTTTGTAAAAGAGCTCGTCCATGAGAGCATTGCCACCATATTATTTCTGCCGCCAAGCAGTAATATGAGCATTGATTTTGAAGAGTATGATTACTGGTGAAACTTCAATTACATGGAACTTACCAACTTTATATCTCAGTGTGACAGGCGCATTGGCAATGCCCCTCAGATCTTTGTGATTTACAGCTGCAATGGGTAGACGCGTCGTTTACCACCAGATGCATGACTTCATCATCCCGTCACTTCATAATCGTAAAAAAAACTTGTAACGACAAAATGCTAATATTTTTCATATACTGTATTACATGAATACAGTGTCTGAAATGTGTTGCACATTGTACATGAGATATGTTGTATATGTTACTAGGTTCATTATGTCAATATATACACATGTTAAAATAAGTAAACAGAGTACTAACAAAAAAGTATGCTTTTATGTCGAAGTGTTTTCTATTATTAACCGACTTCAAAAAAAGGAGGAGGTTCTCAATTCGACTGTATATTTTTTTTATATGTATGTTACGCGATAACTCCGGTATTTGTGAACCGATTTCCATGATTTTCTTTGTTGGAAAGAGGGTACCTCCATAGTGGTCCCATTTAATTTTGAAGAACATCATCCATCTCTAAGGATCTCTGGCTGTGATCTGACTGTTCACGCATGAAGACTCATTTTTATAAATAGATCCTAAATTTTAATATAAGGAGCTATTATTTTAATGGTTGATTTTGCTATTCTCCAATTCAAGGCGTTTTTCTCTCTCAATATACTTTGAGAAGTGAGAACCGATTCTTATTATCTCCTGTGTCAAGTCCCGTATAGTGGCGAACTAAGGGATGAATCCGGGCTTGCGCACTTTCCGGTAACCGATTTCAATAAAACTTAGTAATTATATGTAATTCCACGTACTTTTGAGGTCGGTTTTTGTAGTACTCTGTACTGAGATTATAAAAGATTGATGTCAGAGGGAGAACTTACACAAAATACTATAATTGTGTGAACAATCCAGCTCCTCCTGAGCATTTCAACTCTCCCGGTCTTGGGGGTCTATTCTCGTTCTCCGTCTGGCATCCATCCGAAACAATTACTGTCAAATAAGTAATACTCGACCGAATTAAACGACAATATCAAGTGTGGAACTTCATTCGCAACTTATTTGACAGTAGATTGTTTCAGACAGATTTCGAACGGGCAACGAGAGTACAGAGCCTGTGCCGCCCACATCCAACTGCCGCCGGTCACCTTTTTCAGGTCTACACTACATTTACCTTGACGTTGCTGCCACTCCAGAACAAGTCTGGTCCTCCTGCATGTTCAGCTTTACTTCTCTGACATATAATGGACTTCATTCGGAATTCGGTCCATCAGAGAAGCCTCAAGCTTGTACCATTAACTTAGCCGGTTTAGTGACATAGTCTACACGATACGAAATCCGAGTTTGTATAATCATAAAATAAATCCAAGGGTCAGTATTTAAATTACTGTTCATCTAGTCACATATTGTCATCATTGTATAAATGTGACTGTGTGTGGTGTGGTACAAGATCTTACATACTCGTACATTTTGAGCCAGTACAAAGAGTCCGCATCAAAGTAGCCACCGAGCTCTAAATTTAAAATTAACCATTCGCTAGAAATATTAAAATAACATGTTTTTTCCAAGAGATTTCAAAGAATTTTGCTATGACTTAACAATTCAAGCGCTTATCAAAGTTTCTATTTCCTGTAAACGCCTACGTACCGATTAGATTCGTACCGTTGAAAATCATGAAACTCGAATATGAGAAATACAAAGAACTTTAGGAGACCGTTTACGGCAATCCGGATAAAATAGATTTTATATTAGGTGCTGAAGTTTACGGTACAATTATACCTACCGCAGGCCTTCTCAAAAGTTCCAAGGCGTTCGACCCAGTTTAAAAAAAATGCCCAGCTTGAGTGTGATCAGAAAGGACTGCGAAAAAGTTATTTTCAGTTTTTAAAAACAAGTTAAAGAAGTAAGACGAGAAATAAAATACGAAGAAAATATGGAGGTTACGCTAAAAGAAGGTCGCGACGCAAGATTAAAGTTTTGAAAGTCCTGATTTCAAGATTTAGATTTGACAAGATTGAGAAGCAAAATCGTTTTCTGAAAATGATAAAGAAAAAGAGCTCACTGAATGTAATTTATTTCATCTCATAAACCATGTTGTGATAAAGACGGGTAAAGAGATAAACAATAAAGCTGTATTTAACGCTCCTAGCCTAGTAGTGAATGCCGTAGCTTTTGATGATAAATAACCTTATTATTGATTCCGAGCGTCAATTAAATTTACGCCACGTTTTAATATACAGTGGTTAAATTGAACGATCAGATTATTGTAGCAAAACCTGATACTGACATTTAAAAAAAATTTTTGGAGATCTTTACTTACTGAAGCTATTATTTATTTCTTAATGCAACAGAATAATAGAGATACTTACTTCTAGAACGATGTGTGCCTCTTACTTAGTTGTCAAATCTCTACAACAGCTAGCTATACCATACACGAACACGCAAAGCATCCTATGGCATCAAAAACTTACGCTTAATGATTATTACATTGTAGCAAAAAGGGTTTAATGATGAAAAAAAAGGGTATAAAATTCAAATATTTTTATTTGCAAGTCACATGGTTATAAAACAAGTGTTCTTCAGCTAATGTAGGTACATGACATGTAACACCCCGTGGGCACTGCAAAAGTTTGAGGGCACAAATCCTTAATTTACGAATTACATTATAAAATTAAAATTAGAAATAGTTAATGTTGAAAATAAATAGAATTAAGGTAATATCAACTATAAAGAGAATTTAATGGCATTTAAGTCTCATTCTGACACTCTTATATACTTAAATAGAAATTGAAATTCAAAAATAGTATAGAGATTGAAATCGTTGCTTTCTAAAAGAAATTCTTTTATAGAATAAAAAGCTTTACTGAGAATGAAATCCATTAACTTTACTCTTTAATTTTCTAGAACAAAAGTTTGGATTATTTTAGATACTCACTCCAACTTCTTGACGTGCGCGACTGTCTCTAAGGGAGAAGTTTTATCTTATGTACTAAGGTATTATAATCCTTAGGGATGAATTGTCTTTCTTAAATGTATCATTTTTACTTCGAATCCACTTACTTGAGACGGAATGGTATATAATGGTATTCAGTAGGGACTTAAACGATGTTAGAAATATGGTTCTGCTAACATATTGCAGCAAAAAAGACCATCATTTAGAGCTTCGTGCAAACATCCTGTAATTGGATCTGATGGAAGTTATGAAACTAAGTTTGTAATTTAAGAACCCCAGTCCATATCTCTACAGAGGATAGTAGAGGATTGTATTAATGTTTTTAGATCGATATTTTGAATCGTTTGAGCTAGCGACGATGGAAGGGAAAAATTGACGGGGTACAGTTGCCTAATTGTTTGATGTTGTATAAAACCTAATATGGCTAAGTTTTGCAGTGGTGTGTTCGAAATTTGTACCCAGAGATATTTTTTACGAAAATGATATGCATCACACGCTGAATGTATTCATATCTATGCTTTCAGTATAAATGAGTTATTTAACTAGCTAGCGATAGCACAACGTTGATATTCACTCCTCCCAATGCACCGAATATTTGGCATATTATGAGAAGCACGTATTCGGTCTGCAAAGAGATATCAGTGATTGGATATTCCACGCTCACCTTTAAAGATTTATTAACAGTATTAAATTGATGCATCCCTTAATTCAAGTCCTTTATCCATCCCTGAATGGCAATACAAATCATTCCTTTACATGGACTCCTGGTCATTTACACTTGGGAGAAGCTCTTATTGTGATTACAGGTAAGTATAAAGAAGGAAAGGGCCTCGATTTGTTCATTGTGTTCATAGTGAACAGATGGAGGCTTACGCGGAAAATGGTCAACGACTTTTATCGTAACTGGTTGGATGAGTCTTTAGTAACGTTAAATCAACGGTGCAAATGGATCCACAAGGAAATAGCGCTGAACATTAACGATATTGTTCTAATTCAGGACCATAATCTCCCACCGCCGAGAAAGAGGATGTTGGGGATGTTATTCTTAAACACCCTGCTAAGAATAATATGGGTAGAGTTGTAAATGTTAAAACTAAAAATGCTTTTTGTAACAAGTTTTTCGTAAAATGTGCTTTTTTACTAAGTCTAATGTTAATTAAAGGAGATTCGGTTTCATTCTTAGGTGTTCATAAGTCAATTCATTTTATGAGTTAATTCAATTTAGTGTATTGTTATTAAAATAGTTTCCAATATTCACGGTGAGCAGTGTCTTATTTAGAAATGTTTCTTGAAGTTAGTATAATTTTATTAGTTAAATAGTTTTTCTAGTGTGTAGCATGTTTCAAATGTGATGCCGTAAGAAGCCTAGCCTAATGGTTTGACCTACTACCCTTCAAGCAGAGGCCGAAGGTTCGAATTCGTTCTCGCACTTCTGAATTTCTCGGAAATGACGTGCGAAGTTTTATTTGGAATTCATCATGAGCTTTTCGTTGAAGGAGAACACCGTGATGAAATCTGCACGTCGAAGAAGGTTCACAACCCTAGGAAAATATGTGAAGTCCCCCAACCCGCATTGGCCCAGTGGTTGACTATACCCTAAACCCTCGCCTGAGAGGAAACCCAGAAATAGGACGTTTAAGTGGATTGATGATGATAATGTTTAAAATGTGTTGCATATTGTACAAATGACATATTGTATGCATTTGTTGGTTCTTAATATCAACAGATGTCACCACCTACACACTGAAACGTGCAAGCACCACATTAACAACGTGGGTACTACTATTCGAAAGTACTGGCTATAGATCTCATTAAACATATAAAACCAAGCAATTGACAGGAAACAACTATGTAGGCGACCTTATTGACTTTCGTAGGTCAATAATGTCCAAGTATTACAAGAAATACAACAACGTCAAGTCCAGTTAACAACACGATAAGCTTTTACGCTTTGGACTTTGTAAAGTTCTTATTCTGAGCGACAAAGTTGGAATTCAATTTAAATCTTAGGCCCAGCGTACCCTAAACTGTACATTATTATTCCATAACAAATTTCTTCAACAAATAATAGCGGCCATTTTTTTGCCTTGTTACATTTCGTGTCCAAAATTCAAGTCAACATCATCATAAATCAATACGTCGCACTGATCTCCGAGTCTCTGTGCACAGGGTTCAAAATTCAAAAACAAGAAAGTAAATCACACCAAACTCTTTCCTATCAACAGTTTCGTAGCTCCTGGAATCGGAGCGTTAGGTCAACCGCGCACACAAGATGCACTCAACAGAGCAAGAAAACCGCGTTTGCTTTACCAACAGCTCTAAACAATCTCGCTATACTGTTTCAGTGTAGAGAGGAATTCTTTTATATCATTTTGACTGGGACTTTAATGTGTATAACAATGTGAATGTGTCTTGATAATAATGTTTCAAATATATTTATAACAATAGAAAGCTGCGTTATGGTCTTTTTTATACTACCCTAAGTTCGTATGGGTAGTACTTGCCACCTTACCTACGTGGGTTAGCTACGTTTTTAATACAATATTTTCCAAAGAACTTTCTACCACTTTCTATGCAAAGATTCTTGCGTCTAAACCAATTTTCGAAACACTTTTTGCAGCCCCTCGTACACTTCTTTCACGGCCTCTTCGAACTCTGCTAGTGCATCTTCCGGCTATTAAAATTTTCTATCCTATTCTGTCCCTTTGAGTATTTTTTTTTTAAAGAATAGAAAAAAGTTACATGGTGCCAAATCAGGGCTGCAAGAAAGGTGACCCAAAAGATTAACCGGTCCAGGAAATCACTCATTTTGAGCGCTCGGTACGCGGGGGTGTTGGTGAAGCAGTAGACCATGAAGCCACGTGTTACTCACCAGCAGTAAACAAAGTGGGATTACACCATTCGGCATTACCTTTGATTTCCTAAAGGAATTGACACCAAATACCCCGCCAAATAAAAAAAAATTAGAATCAAAATGTTTCCTGCGCTTCTCGGTCGCTTAATTTTGGTAATGGCAAACCACAGACGTAATCTAAATAAATGCCAGAAGTGTACCTACTTCGCATGCCCAATGTAATATAATAACGCTTAGTCGCCGTTGCTATGCTTTACAACGCGTCCAGCTGTTATCATAGGTAATCAGTCGAAAACACGAACAATGCCTAATTCTGCCATTAGAAACTGGAAAAACATCATATTAGTGAGTAAATGAATGAACAAGGACGTTTCCTTCCACAGTTAAGTCATTTTGTAAACAGAATATGTATAATCTATTTTAAAATCAATTATTTTTATTTTGTATGAATTTCGAGAAAACTAATATGAAATTAAATGAAAAGGCAGTAATGTGAGCGATAGTGCGTTCCAGTTTTGAAGAGAAAGGGTGCTGGTGAAATTACAGGCACATGGGACTTGTCAACTTATGTCTCAGGGTGACGGGCGCAGCGGTAGTGCCCCTCAGATCTTTGAAATTTAAAGCTAAGTTTTTTTTAAAATTTTTGTACAGCAAACAATGCAGTTTATGAACGCAGCACGTTGTGTGTACATACTACGTACATAATAAAAAGAAAAAGAAATTCTTTTCCGTTACTTATAATTTTTACATCTATTAAACTGCGGAAACAATTTTATTCGCTTGGTGTTAGGTGCAAAATCATTATTTCTTCTCCTCACAGCACCGATGTAAAAAAAATATTTAGCCCGATATTTTAACTAGCCACCTATTTTTAAAGGTAGTTTCGAAAAATAAAAAACTTTGTGTTTGAAAATTTCAGGGTTATAGAATAAATAAATATTTTGGCAGTCAAACAAGAGTACCCGCGATCCTGGTATAAAAATATCTTACCTACTGCATTTAACATCTGTAGGTACAACTGAAACAATAACGCGACAACCCTACGCTCCTTGTAAAATTTAGGCATTTACTAGCGGCAAACAGGCGGGAGCAACTCTACTTACTCTTATTATACTATGGTATTGCGTTTTGCAGAGTCATGGAATATGATTTCCCTAATAACGGACTACAACACGTCATTTAATTCGACTTCAGCGGAACTTTTGCATAATTTTGAAAACGAAGGTTTAAGAAGGAAAAAATATTTATGCTTCATTGTTTGCTTTGAAGATTTTCCACACCAGTTTTAATTAGTTAATTTAAGGAAACGTAACGATTTGAAATTAATTTTAATATCTCTTTCTACTCCTGTATTTTAATCTGTCAGTTATAATTTCATAATTTCAACACGCAAAATAGGCGCCTCGACGTCGAGTTGCGGAAACAAGCCCGTTGCACCAATACCATACCAATATAATTTCATAAATAATATCATCACAAAGGCGCTCTTTTCAGTTCCGAATCAAAATGCTATTCAACTGAAAAATTTCACCGAGTTTCAAAAAAAAGAACGTCGTATTTTTGGTAGTTAAAATATCAAATATGACGCTATTAAACACGGTACTCGGCTTTAGGCTGCCTTTCCACCAGAGATGGGCGAGGGAGCGAGGCGGTGCGAGGATGTATAGCGGAGCTGTGAACCGGTGTGATGTACCTGTACGAGGATGCGTTACGAACTCGTTTGAGCGATGCGCGGGCGGGGTACCGTGTGGTGGGGTGAGTGGTGGCGATGTCTCAGTGTCAGTTAGTGTCATACTTTTCTTTCCTCGCCCGCATACACGGTAAAAACAGATTACTTAGAAAAAGACAATTTTTTTTATGAAGACAAATTTATTAAATTCAACAAAACGATCCTCTCCCTATAGACGCTCGAAAATAATTACTTGATAATATCGAGTTCTTAGGTTTTCGCGATTGTTACACATAGGAAATGAAACTATTTTTCCGGATTTAAATCGCGTCACGGTTGACCATGGGACCTGTAAAGGGCCCGAAACGTGGGTTTATTTGAAAAAACAAATATACGCGATTTAAATCCGGAAAAATACTTTCATTTCCTACTTGATAATAGTAAAAAAACGTCTCAAAAGTGTATTTTAGTTACAAGACAGAAATATTTAATCCAAGAGCAAATTAATTTACTTCACAAAGCCACTCTAGATTCAACAAAATATTTGTTTATTATTAGAAATGTCCGATTTTGATTTGAAAAAAAGAATGAAAAATTGAGAGGTACTTAATTATTTGACTGAAGATTTATGTTTTCTAATATCAAAAAAGGTAAATTTACAGGGTTATGGACCCAACAGTATGTCTCACTGGCGTGAAAGCACACAGTTCAGTGCCAAACCTTAAAGTAGCAGAAATAGGACGGAATCTTCTCAAATACTTGAGGACCATTCAGTGCCGTATCAATGCTACAGCGGCAGCAAGAACTAACAATTCCAAATATATGAGATGACTTTATACTATTTAAGTTAACAAAACGATAGCGCATTTCAGAGTACAACTAATGCCATCTATCATTATCATTAAATTTGTGCTTGTTACAAGTGTAGTTTGATTTCATGCTGTAACCAAATTTCTTAAAATATGACTATAAATATCATTCTAACAAACCAGAGATACTACGTTTTGTTTCTTTGGATAAATGACTGTTTATGGTTTTTATGATTACAAGCACAAGTAAAAGTAATCGTTACCGCGTGCGCCTTCGGTGACATGTCACGACAACATTGACTATGACAACGCAACGAAATGTTGCTTTAAGAATATACTCTAGAATTTAGAATATTAATCTGAAAAGAAAACTACTTCTTTTTTTGTTTATGAATATATTTTCTTAAAATACACCCAAGAAATTTTGAATTCATTTAAGATAATTTAAATTTGATGTAAAAAGTAAAAATTTCTTGATGTAAGTAATGTCCAATTAATTGATTAGAAATGAAATAAAATCTTGAAGTGAACGTATTTGTCTCAAAGTTAGAATAAAGTTAAGAGTAAAATTGTATTAGAAAAAGATAAGCAGTATTTTTGTAATGACAATATTTTATTACTTTTAATAAATATTTTTTCAGAATTAGCAAATATTTTGACAAATTGCTCTTTCTTATTAGTAGAAATCCTTTTCTTCTGTGTACCTCGCACACATTCCTCGCACACATCACTCGCTATTTTGTATGTACAAATACTTGCTTTTCCACCGGAGCTACTCGAGACAGGAAGCCAGCCTAAGAACCCTCATTATGCAACGATTTAAAGCGAAATAGACGAACGATTGGCACTTGACAATCCCACTTGATGTTAAGCGATGTTACGTATTTGTCTAAATAAGGCTTATTTACTCTTGAATAGCCCTAAATTATAGTTTCCGGGACACACAGATACCGGCAGTGGAATCCACTCCTTTGCATACTCATCATGAAGACTGAACGCTTCGTGCTAATTGGTAGTAAATCGACCAGAAGAGTGGAACTACGTTGTGAAATCTCCGAAATGTACACGATAGGAAACTGACTTTAATTTTTTTGAAAAAAAAAGCAATATCTTTTATAGACCGCCCGTTTCGAATTTTGGGTGCAGTTTTTATCTTTCGCAGTTTCAAGACAAATGACTCAAAGAATACGACTTTGACATTCCGTTTCATTCCTCTTTACTGCTAGCTCTACCTACCTAGTTTCATCATTTTTTGTTTCATTCATTTTTGTTCTTTCACTTGCAGTATTTATGTTCCTATGCTCATCGAAATAATAGAAATTAATTTATAATTGTTGTGAACCTGAAAAGCAGCATATAGTGCTGAGGCTCCAAATTTATGAGGTATTAAATCCAGGTCACGGAAGTGGCACATATTTGAAGCATACTATTTTTTTTATAATATCAAGTGACGCGACGAACAAGTCATGCGCCTGATGGTAAGTAATATACCTATCCATAACAGTTGCAATCACACTCAGAGCTTTAAATCGCAAAGATCTGAGGGGCACTGCTACTGCTCCCGTCACCTGAGACATAAGTTGACAAGTCCCATGTGCCCGTAATTTCACCAGCACCCTTACTCTTCAAAACCGGAACACTGTAATGCTGACAGTACTGCTTGGCGGCAGAAATAGGTAAAGTGGCAGTACTTCCGTGGACGCACCTTTCACAAGGGGCTCTACTGATTCCCGGGCAGGGAGAAATATTTGTTTCTCTCGTGACTTTGAGTGTATTTTTGCAGTTGCAGGTATCCCTGTCTGCAAAAAAAACTGACTTTGGTAGTCCAATGGTTTGTAATGTGGGGCCTGGATGAGGACGTCTCAGGTTCGATTCTCGGCATAATCAATTTGGGAAATGAAAATCTAAATTGATCTTTGTGTTTTAGGTAGTGACTTACCATGAACTCTTATTACAGTTCAGTATAGGTTCGTAACGACAAAAAAGCGGGATGGTGATGTACACTTCATGTAGCGCTGTCTCATAACTATTCTCATTGGCACTAGATTCCACTGCATTTCCGAAACTGTACCTTTATTAACCTTTTTTATTGCAAATATGCTTATGAATAAATGGCTGATAATGATGTACATTGAAAATTACTCACGACTGGTTTCCCATCAATAGACAAATTAACAACGGTTCTCCCATATGAACTCTCACCCCATTGTTTTTGTTAGTATATGTTTGCAACTCATTAGTACAGTTGCTTTATAAAAATTTTAGATCAGTAAAGCTTAGGATTGAGATTGACCCATATTGATGAAAATGAAGCAAAGCTGATGCAATAATGTTTGCACATTTGAGACTTTTGATGTTAAGAGGGACGAGTCTAAGGAACAAAGTAATAAAATAATACGCTCTTTTGCGGTCACATTACAACATATAAACTTTATAATCTCCGCCACAACGCCGACGCGCGTCGCCAGGCGTTGTAGTTGAAAAACAGGACGCGACGTGACGTTTCGACTTTTTCGCCAGTGTGAATGGAGCCTTGAAAGTTATGAATATTACAGAAACATGTTTTTCAATATTATCTGTATTTTTATTAAATACCTACATAATAACATAAAACCAATTCTTAGAGTAGACCTGAGCTCAACATTGAAACGTACATGGGTTAACACCACTGGTTAACTGTGGCTCCTTTATCTTTCGTGAGTTTACCCTTGCATACCAATTAGTTCAGAAACGTTATAGTGAATTTTGACCCGTATTAATAAATTCATTTCAAATAAGTACGTGAATATTAAGAGGTTACTCATAAAAACGTACTTTATTAATATATGTAACTTGAGTCACACAACAACTGTTACTCATTGAATACATATCATTTGAGTGTCGTCAAATTTCCGCTTTTTATCGAATGCCACTTAGCACTCGCGAGCTACGACCAACGATCGTTCATAAATCTTAATTATAATATTATAAGAATACATAATCTCAGTACAGAGTACTAAAAAACCGACGCAAAAGTTCATGGAATTACGTCCGTTTGCCAGGTTTTTTTAATTCGGTTACCGGAAAGTGCGCAAAACCGGATTCATTTCCTAGTTTGCCAACCTTAGAGGTGGAATATTTTCTTCAAATTGAAACGGGATCAATACTGAGGTACCCTATCATAATCATCAAAATCCATTCACAAATGCGTAACATACACACAAAAAAGTACAGTCGAAATGAGAAACTCTTCCTTTTTTGAAGTCTCTCATCCTTCTCCTTTTTCTATGGTGCCAAATGACGAGTCGCACACCTGGTGGTAAGCACATTTCCATAACAGTTGCAATGCCACTCAGTCCCATGTGTTTGTGCTTTCGCCAGCATCCTTAGCGCCCAGTTACACGACGCGAAAGTTTCCGCGCGGCCGCCGTCGCCGGCGCGCGGCGAACGCGTGCATTAGCAGTAAATCTGAATTTTAATTTACTAGGCAACAACTTTCGTACAAAGTACGCATAGTTGTGCCTTTTTTCGTTACGAGGGCAGAATAAACCAGAGACAAGCCAACTTCGCCCGCGCGACCGGTACGCCTATTTAAGTTAAAACGAATAAAGCTCATGCCGCACAGAGGTGGCCGCAAAAGCGTTCCGGCCGCGGGAATTTTTGTAATGTACCAGTTCATATGATCGCGCGGCGTCCGCGCGCCAGCCGCGCGTTTCAAAGCATTACCCTTCAAAACCGACCACACAGCAGTGCGATTACTGTTTGGCGGCAGAAACAGTTAAGGTGGCAGTACTTCCCTGGACGAACTCTTTTCAGGGGACAAGGAGCTCTATTGCTAGTAGTAGTAGCGTAGGCATTCCCTTTTAATTATATATATAATTCTCGATTATATATCTATTTTGTGCTGAATAATTAACGTAGTCAAGTGGTTATAAATTATAGCAAATTACCTGTTTATACTAAACACATTTTATTAAATTGATGCCAGACATGCATGAGTAAAGTTTGTCCTGAAAGGTAAAGAAGTCTGTGGTGCGTATTTTGACATCCGTCATAACTAACAAATGCAGAGCCTGAATTAGGCGGGGACGAATCGCGCCGGTGGCAATATTGTACGTGACCATACCTGGGACGTGATGCGCCAAACCCTGGCTTATACAAATACCCGATAGACAATACATGTTTATGTTTTAGTTACTGTTCAAATGTGAAGGCGATTGTGTATGAAAGTAGGGTGCAATATTTTCTTTATTACAGATAGAACATAAAAACGTAATTAGAAAAGGAAGCATTTCTACACAGTCATGTATATACGCATAAAACGCATTATGATACATTCAAAAATAGAATAGAAACCATTTATTACAACGCCACCAAACAAACACAGGAAGAAAGAGTAAACAAAAAATTCAATAACAAAAAAGAAACAAAACATATCAAATTTTAAATGGCCAATTCACAATTTTTCACAATTAATAAATATCATGTGTGCTGCTGTGGCGTATGTAAAAGGGTCCACTCAGCTCCGAGTATAGACCGCGACGCTGATTTTCAGTGAACCCTAATTCCTAAATACAATGTAAAATTCCTTGATGCCCCTGTAATATAAGAAACTATGCAACACTTAAAATGAACTATTGTTTATAAATCGCTGTTTTACTTTCTTTACTTAAAATAATGTCTCCATGAAACAAAATATCCCATCTACTATATTCAAAGCACTTTCCCCCGTGTCGCATAGCCGCGAAACACCTTGTACCTTTATTCGACATTATAAAACCGTCTTCGTCTTTCTCCCACTAGTAAATTCAAAGATAATGTATTCTCATAAACTTAACTATCACTTACATAAAACATAAAAGTAAAAGTAAATAAGGTTCTGTAGTCTAAGTTACAGTACATGCTACATAAATGACACAAACAAGATCAACTGTTTTGAATAGTACATTATCAGATAGTTTTTATCATTATACAAATCATTTCATGAAATCTTAATTTAATTTTTTTTTATTGGTCATAATTGACATCTCTGCAGGAGGGCGGACGACTGATGGAGCAAACTTGTTCTACATGTAGTGTACAATGTAATGTAGGACACTCTGCGGCAAAATGGACGCAAGGCCTGCGAAAGACGACCGGTAGCGGCTGGACGCGAGCGTTTTTCTCACCATAACGTGCCCACTTCTATTGTACCAATCACTGTGTTACAGCAGCATTTATGATGAGTGTAGAATATCGCTAAATGTAATTTCTAAGCAGAACAGTCAGCCGTGGATTAATAAAACAATTTTGAGTTTGATTTGTAATAGAGATCAGTTATTTAGAACTTGGAAATCGCCATCTAAATATATGTATAAACGTCTAGAGTACACAAGCTATCGTAATAAAGTCAATAAAAATATAAATGAGTACAGAAGATTGCAATTAACTAGTTGTAACGGAGATTCTAGAAAGATATGGGATATATATAAATACATGGTTATGTAAAAAAACTTGATGCGGATAGTGTAATTAAATAGTACTTAGGAAAAAATTATAGTATGTTTCGTATTTGTTCAAAATTTGCTCAAACTTTTATTACATAAATACAAGACATTAAACACACTTGTAGTGTAGAATTTCTAGACAGAACTAGATATCATAACATATTGGAAAGTGACCTATCATTTAGATTTCAAAACGTGAGTGCGTGAGACGCGGGGAAAATAATAAATAACTTACATTCTTGGAAAGCGCCAGGTATAGACCGAATACAAGCACAAGATATTAAATATATTGTAGAAAAGATCTGCCCGGTGCTGGCGCATTTCATTAACTTGTGTGTCAGACTGGTGCCTATCCGGACGCCCTTAGGAAGTCTATAATTAGACCTATTTTTAAGCAAGGAAGCCACATAGGCCCATATCAGTCTTATCAGTTATAGACAAAATTGTTGAAAAAATTCTATTGAAACAAATTAGTAGTTTTTAGAACGATACAATATAATTTCCAATTCACAACACGGATTTAGAAAATATAGACAATTTTCAGATTTCATCGATGAATACCGATTCTTGTATCGATGAATATCGATTGTTGTAAACAAGTGGTTGTATTGTTCGTTGACTATAAAAAAACCTTCGACACCCTAGACCATAAAGTGTTACCGAAGTTAATGTCTGAGTGTGGTTAAGGGCCCCATTAACACCTTTTTTAGAAATTATTTATCCATCAGAACATTGCGCGTCTCGGTCGATGGTGTGGTAGGTGAAGAAGTCAAAGTCACGCTGGGCGTCCCGACGGGATCTGGTTCGGTCTGATAGGTACATTATGCATGTTAATAGCGTAATAAATGTCGTTAAAAATTGTTATCTGTTAATGTATGCAGACGACATGTGTTCATGTTTCGCATCAAAAAATCCGTCACATATTCAAAAACATATTCAAGACGATTTAGAGTTTTACCAAAAGGGTACACGATAATGGTGTTATTATAAATATGACAAAAAACAAATGCGTACACATGCACTCACCGTATAATGTACAGGCAAAGAAAGTTACGTACAATGATATATCAATAGTTGGACACAATTATGAGTGTTTACAGAAGAGTAAAATAGGATGTTATTGTGTTAATTTAGAATACGTTGTAAATCTTTAAATATCTAGGTCTAATTATAGAACATAATTTTAATTGGAAATGCATGTCAGTGAAGTTTGTATGAAATTAAATAGAATACTTGGTAGGTTTTTTCATTTAAATAATACATTAGATAAAAAAACATTGTATGTGGTGTATTATGCCCTAGCAGACTGGCTTATCAGCTACGGATTAAATGTATATGGTCGGACCTTTGCTAGTTATCTAAAAGAAATCAGAAAGGTACAAATTAGGCGGATAAAACATTTAGTATGCAAAAAAGTGAAACAAAAATGTAATGGCACAGAATACAATGACTTATTTAGTCACTGTAAGGTCATGCCAAAAGAAATAAAGAGCAGATATTTGATAGTCTTGGAAAATGACTATAGTGATAATTATAAAGTTAGGCTTAAGAATAAGTACATGACAAAAAGAGTAAAGGCAGGGTAAACTAGAGCAGTTTAAAGCAAATAACTATTACGGAAAAAGATATGTATATGTAGGTTAAAGGCGTAACTTTTAATGTAATTTTTATATTTTATTTAGTAAGTATAGTTAATATTATGTAATGTTAGAAAATACATAGTATAATTAAGTAGGAATGCACATATCGCCAACAAACTGCACAGCAGTTTGGCGAATTTTAGTAAATAAGTTACTTGCTGTATATTTATTAAAAATAAATAAAAAAACGCAATACATAATTATTATAAATATATAAAATTTTTCCTAAAATGCAGTAGATTTTAGCAGCATAGTTACTTGTGAAAATGTTCGTCTGAGAAAGCAGCTACATAAAACGTAATTCGCTTGTCATGGTCGTTTCTCTTCAGTCAGAGTACAAAAGTAAAAAGACCCAATCAAAAGATTCTGCGCTTATTTATATTAATTTCTTCCCGCCAAAACCGCCACACATCATCGAGGAATCTTAGACTATGATCCTCTAAGCGAGGAATAGCTGTTTTGGCTGTATTGGCTATGACCAACAATAATAACACAAGATGAAAACAGATGGCAGATTACAAGCAAAGCCTATAGTTACGACAGTCTATGGCATTAAGAAACATTTATTGGCAACACCGATATAAAAGCAAAATGTCATCTGTCATTCAAATTTCTCAACATTATCAAAAAAAAAAAAAATAACATGGAGCCTTAGCATTTAACGTAGACTATTGACACCAAAGGACATGTTATATTGACATATATAAATCAGACGTTATATGTACATGATGCACTTAGACGTTGAAAATATAAACATTTTATTGTCTTTGTTTAACTACTGCGTGCTGTCGTAAGCCAAAAGAGATAGCACTACATTGATTTATGTCAAACACGGGAATCGAAAATACGTATCGTCATCTTATGTGCCAACTGTCCTCATTTTACCATTTATGGAGTACCCTTTGATAACCGTTTCCGGTTGTCAAAGGAAAGTACATCAAATGTCAAAACCAAAGTTTGGTCAAATGTTTTATTGAATTTTTCGCATGAGTTGCAATGAAATGGACAAAAATATTGACAGTGATAACAACTAAGTATTGATAACAATGCGTCGCTGCAGCATTAAGGGGTGCGCCAGTAGAAAATCGGAAAACGACCGAATGCTACATTACACCGGCATGTGTTATTTTTCGGCCTATAAATCATACAAAAGCTAAAATATCTCATGTAATTAGACTCATTTAAGTAGTTTATTCATAAGTCCTGCCGAATTTTGCTTTGGTTACTTTAGATTGCCTGTTTGTTAGTATATTTTGATGATTGTTGATAACGATTATTTTGAGATAGTGTTGTTCTAGTAAGCAGACATATTATCGATATATTGTTATTAAAACAATTCATTACGAGGTTTTTATTATTACATTATTATTATTTTTAAAGTTTACCTACAAATTAAACAAAAAAGAAAGAATGTTTGTAAATTATAGGACTGCCGAACATAAACATTGGATCAAATACCATCTTCGTCTGTTCGCTCCATTCTGAAGTCAAATTTTAGTAGAACTTTGAATGTAACTATATTACATTATAATGCAATACCATCGTTACATTTATCGGTAAATAACTTTATAATTAATTTTGATTGAAATGACTCTTTACTTGCTTATTAATAATAGCCTAGTATTAAACATATTTTGATTACAGTAAACTATACAAATTTGCAAACATAAAAACAGTTTCAACATTCAAACCACACATTTACATGTCGATATTGACTTATCTATGATTATGGTGCAACACTAAATCCGCCATTTGTGGTGGACATTTTTGGTTTAGGTAGGGACGTTTATTCCGTAGATAGGGCAGCTCCTTTCCTTTATTTTTTCCAATCTCTAAGACATTTAAAAAAAGAAGAAGGAGAACAAATTTATCTATAATACTCATTGACTTACAAATGGACGACGGGTCTAATACAAAAACCACGAAAAAAATGTCCCAAGTCAACCTATTCGAAATTTAAATTGTAATGTCATCGCAGTATCGCGCTGTCAGTAGAACAAATGAAGACTAAAGCGGAGTTTGACGCTCTGTATACGATTTTAGCGCCTTACAAGTGCGGACACTTTTTAGCGCGGACCCGACGTCCATATAATTGTAAGTCAATGATAATACTTGAATTTATTGTAAAAAGGTATAACAAATTGTATGTAACAGTATGCAAAAGTGGTACATTTCAACAGTGAGAATAAGTGAAGGATAACATTGCATTTCAATAACCATATTTGTTTATGTATGATACAATATGCAATGTAGTATGTAAAATACGACCAGATCACTACCGATTTCTGCCAAGCGATAATGTGAACATTACCGTCTTTCGGTTTTGTGCTGGTGAAATTACAGGCACACGGGACTTGTCAACTTATGTCTCATGGTTATCATAAAAAAAAAGAAATGCAAGAAGACTTTTTTGGAATAATAATTTTATCTCATGTTGTTCAGTGTCATAAATATCTTTAAATCCCGAAATACTGTTGGTTTATTAAGTTTAGATGGATGAGTCAGTTTGCGCAGGGGAATATGATAAATAAACAAGAGCGCTTATAAAATTATCTTACATGTTGCAAACAAACCCGTCCGGCTTTGGTAATTTGGTTAAATTCGGTTTGTGTTTGCGAAGTTTAGCCTAACATATCAGTTTAGTCTGAAGCAGGTGGACATGTGGAATTACTTAAAAACCGACGAACAAATTAGGTTAGGAAGTAAGAAATAAAATTGCTTAAAGATGTCAAAAACTGATCCGGTGTTGGTACTAAGTACACATAAGCCACTTCACTTCGCAACGCACACGTCCATCACTCACTCGGCTAGGGCCCGTTGAAAACCAGCGTCACAGCCTACTCTTGGTTGTGACTTTAGCTGAATGGGATCTTTTACATACGCCACAGCCGCACACATGTCAGTATAGTATTATTGAATACAATACAACTTGTTGTTTAAATGTTTTCAACGCTGTTTTTTGTGCTATTTCTGTTTTTATTGATATTACTTTTTTGTGCCTTTTTTTATAAAGTGGCCTTGCAATAAATGGTTTCTGTTTCTATTTCTATTAATTCCAATGACAATAAAGTGTTATGGTGACCTAGAGCTGAGATGAAAGAAAGTTCTCAACGGGGAATCAGCTGCCTTGTGTTTGGGCTACTATGGTTCGTTTTGTCGGGACTTCCATCTGCGTTTCACAATTATCGTAGAGAAGATCTCGGCAACAACAAAGAGAAAGCGGGTATACAAAGTTTTAAGGTCAGTTTTTATTTATAAAAAAAGTCAAGAGTTACGATTTAGAAATTATACCTAAGTTCGTGTTTTGTCTTTTGTTTTATAATATCAAGTGACGGGACGAACTCAGGGTTTCAAATCGCAAAGATCTGAAGGGTACTGCCACTGCCCTGGGACATAAGTGGATAAGTCCCATATGCCTGTAATTTCATCAGCACCCTTACCCTTCAAAACCGGAGCATAGTAATGCTGATATTACTGCTTGACTAATTTATTTCCACCTTCAGTCATTTAGTTCCACCTTCACCGTTCCTCCTTCGGTCAATTAGAAAGTCTGTTATTATCCTTATGTCGTTGATATACCATCCTTCTTCTTAATGCGACCAACAAAGGAATGGGTTAGAAAGAAAAAAAGGAAAGAAACATTTTTTTGGACAAACTTGTATCATCGTCAGATGAGATTGAAATTAAGCATGTGTCTAATATAAATAAAAAAACAGAAACAATTGCAAATTATTGGTTTTAACAAAATATCTATGTCTGCCTTATTACCTGAATTAACAATCAATCTACGACATCTTGTCTACAGATCTTTGTGCTTTGGGGTAATGCCGCCGACAATAACAATAGTACAAAATACGAAAACTTTCAGACGTCGAAACAGCTAGATTGGTTGACTTCAGCTACTTTCACAGTTTAATGACATACGGCATTTTGCTTTGGAGTTATGCCGCCGATATTAGTAAAATCTTTGTCCTCTAAAAATGTGCTGCTGGTGCAATTTACAAACTGGGCCCCAAAATGTCTCTAAGAGCAAAAGAAGAAAGTAAGTAACCAAAGAAAGTAACCATTAAGTATGTTATCAAGATAAGCATTTCTTACATGAAACATGATAGACGTAACAATAATACGAGGACTAATAATCTCATTATATTTACGCAAGAAGCAATTTTGATAGAAAACCCAGATTTATAAATAAAAAATTGCAATTTTTTTATTGATCCATGAAGTCCACGTTATAGGGTTTTGTGTGGTAAAGCATGTCATGTAAAGAAAAATGTGGATAGTATAAAGTTTAGTCCAGACGGTGCCACGTGCCATACAGCACGAGAAACAATACCATTACTCCACGAGTGATTTCCTGGTCGTGTAATTTCCCTCTTTGGTTATCAGAATTGACCGCCCAGACCATGACTTCTTTACTTGATATCGAAGGTTTGTGCTAACTCCCACGACCATCAACCGCCTTGAATGAGAAAATAGAAATTCAGCGCTGTATCAACGTGATCCAGCTACAGTTATAAAAAACGGTAATCGGAAATTTCATGAAAAGCGAATGTGCACGCAAAGAAGTGGAGGCCATTTACCCGACATGCTGTACTGATCAATAAAAAATATTACAATTTTTAATTTATAAATCTGGGTTTTCTATCAAGATAATTTTTAGCGTTAATTTCGAAACTTTTATTGTATTATGTTAGTCCTTAAGTTATTACATATTATATGGGTCTTAGTTGCCTGATGTCAATGAATAAATAAAAAAAATTAAAATTTACTACATTATTTCTGGTCTGGGTGTTTAAGGTACCGTGGATTATTCCGATTTCCATAATAGAAGTGCTCTAGTTACTTACTTTACGTTACGGATCGGAGCAACGAATGTAATGATGTCAAATATTTATAGATAGATATATTGTTGCTCAAACGCAAGAACAAAGATGGTACATATACAACTTAAAATTTACGTGGGCAAAGGCGCCCTTATCGCTAAGAATTTATATTTATTCATTGAATACGCTGGATGTTTTCTACGAAACTTTCTATTAATTGCCTCCGTATAATCTTAAAATGCGAGCTAAAATATTATTATTAAAGTGACCACAGGTAATGTAACAATTTTTAAAGAAAAAAAAATCTTTTTTTCTATTAAAGTTACCTAGTGGCAAACACTGCTCGGGCTTTATAGCCATCCCATTAAAATATAATATACTCACGCATTTGAATTCCCATTGAGTTAGGTAGAGATTATCGATCACCACTTCACACGATTCTGGCAAACCACTTGCTTCACTCAAATTCTATAATCTTTTGATACAAGCCCTCATTCTTTCAATTCAATTCAATTCAATATTCTTTATTGCACAATAAACAAGCAAAAATACAACACAATCAAAAATACAGTGTACAACAGGCGGCCTTATTGCTAAATAGCAATCTCTGCCAGGCAACCTTTCTTTGTACTGCGCAGGACAGTATTTTCGAGAACATTCTCTTAATAACAAAAACCGCACATTGTTTTTGGCCAACACATTATATTCACAAAGAACAACCTCCAGAGTATAGTATCCCAAAGTGTTTCCTACCGCCCCACCTACGTGTGATTCCTAGTCCCAGTGGGCGTGAAGAGTCGTAAGTGGACGGTAAGGGCCCTGGAAGCAATTGAGGGGCGTTGACACTGTCCAGGGAGTGCTTCCGCATTTGAAAAAAACCTGTATTATGCATATTTATTAACTGAATTATATTTGAATTATCCCTTGTGATTTTTGTGTTAAGTTAACATTAAAAATACTTGTTTTCAATCATTTTTTGTAGTGGCGTGCGTTTATTTTTTTTATCTTGCCTAAGTGAACGGTGGTCCAAAACATTCGGGAACCTATGCTCTAGGAGTTTCTTGCTCATTTCTCTCATGGCAATCTGCCAGGAATTAATAGTAACGCATAATCGATATGATGATTTCAATAATTAACTGACCTGAAAAATAAAGATATTTCTGAACTTTGAATTTGAATTTAGCTTCCCATGCTCGCCCAACGGGCGATGTACTTTCGGAGGACTGGATAATAGGATTAGGGAACCCTTAATTTATTGCCGTATTTGGGCGCACTACATGTATTTTTACTTGTCCCGATGGGGCAAAATGGCTAGTACACAACTTAGTTGCGGCCTTTACTGTTTATTTAATGTTAATTTTTAATCTGTTTTATAACTATGAAATAACTCCACTAGTTTGTTATAATTATTAAATACAAAGATGGAACACAAAGAAAAAATCCTTCGACCTAACAGGACTCGAACGAGATTCATGTCGAGTTACTAAGTCAATGAATTTTGTTGTCGAAGACCTTTAAATCACAAAGATTCGAGGGACACTGCCATTGCGCCCGCCACTCTGAGACATAAGTTGACTAGTTCCATGTGCCTGTAATTTCACCAGTACTCTTACCCTTTAAAACCGGAACACAGTAATGCTGACATTACTGCTTGGCAGCAGAAATAGGTAAGGTGGCAGTACTTCCCTGGACGAACTCTTTCACAAGGAGCCCTACTGCTACTAGAAAATTAAGAAAATTGAAACTATTGTCTCCGATCTATGGCGTATATTTGTTTACTTCAATTCAACCGACGTCTCGGGTACTTTGCAGGTCCAATGGTAATGGTTGTAGTTAGTTAGGTTATCAAATGTAGTTGTATAGTTTGAGATCATCAGGGTCTGCAATTAGGATGGGTGTCCCTCAAGGTTCAATTCGAGGCCCATTTTTGTTTTTAGTTCATATTAATGACTTACCTAGCCTTATGGAGGGTATAAAACTATACAGATAGTATTGTTTGCTGATGATACTTCCCTATTATTTAAAGTTAAAAGGCATCAATGTTCCTACGACGATGTGAACAATGCTATATCAAAGTAGTTGATTGGTTTGCTGTAAATAACCTACTCCTTAATGAGAAAAAAACAAATTGTGTGAAATTTACAATACCCAATGTTAGAGAGACGGTTACAAACATTGTAGTTAGAAACGAAAAATTGAATCCTGTGGATACAGTTGTATTTCTAGGTATAACGTTAGATGCTAAATTGCAATGGGGTCCCCATATAAGTAAGTTATCAAAACGGCTAGGCTCTGCAGTGTACGCGATTAAAAAAATAAGGTAACTTTCAGACGTCGAAACCGCTAGATATAGAAGCTCTAGATAAGATTCCGGTTGATATACAAAATTTGCCTTTCACGAGGTTTAAAACTACAGTGAAACAAAAACTTTATACTACAGGTTATTATACAACTTCTGCGTAGTTGGATGACAAAAATCCATGGTAGTAACCCGTTTAGCTCATGGAGGTAGTCTCGATCTCTGATGTAATACAAATAAAAATATATATATATTGTAAATGTTGAATGTGTACAAATGTTATTTACAAAGAGCATTCTAGAGTGTCTTGCTCATTCTTCTCAGGGAAATCTGCCTTACGAATGAACGGTAAAATTTAACCAATGTGACGATTTCAAGTGTAATAATGCTTACCTATGAAATAAAGATTATTTTGAATTTGAATTTGAATTCGTTACATTAAACACAACGCCACCAAAATGTTACTTCTCCGATTGATTAACACGTCTTATTGCCTCGTTTAGTCTGTTCACTTTCAATTATGGATGAACAACTCATAAAGACTGCTTATTTCCATAATACCTTAAATAACGTTTTTTTTATATAAAAAAAAATAAGTGCGCATTTGATCTCCATCTCACCTGATGGACAGTGATGATGAGGTCGACGATGTAGCATGCACACCTAAATAATGCCTATTCACTCTCGCCCGAAAAGGTCCAAGTTATAGCGTTCGGAAAACAAGTCCGCAGGTAGGGAATTCCACTCTCTAGCCGCTCGCCATATAAATGTGGAAGTGAAACGTGCGAATCCTGGGAATATCCACAACATAGGGCTGGAATTCAGCCTACGTCTAGTCCTCCGATGATGGAAAGGGGAAGGCGGAATCAAATTATGCAATTCCATCGCACACTCTCCGTGATATATCCTGTAGAATACTGATAAGCAGGCAACTTTCACGCAATTTTCAAGGCTTTGCTTCGCCTCTACTAATTTCGTGTCACCTATAGGCCTCTTGCCACGCTTGTCGATTGAATTCGAAGTGGCCAGTTGATATTTAGCAGAGCCGCCCCATAAGTGGCAGCAGTACTCCACACACGACCGGACTTGTGTTTGGTACAGTTGAAGCAACTGTCCCGGTGTGAAGTAACGCCTCACCTTGAAAAGGATGCCAAACTTCTTGGCTGCATTTTTGACCATGGATTCAAAGTATCTGCCGAAGTTCAGATTGGACGACAGATCCATTCCAAGCAACTGTAGACAGTCGGCTATCGGTATGGATACAACACGAAAAGTCGGAGTCAGGTGAAAGGAACTCCGTTTTGTGGAGAATAGACACGCCTAATTTAGTAGCATTCAATTTGACAAGATTGGCATCGCCCCAATCGGAGACTGCCTTAAATGTCAAATTCAATCGACTAACCATGGACTCTCGACAAGACTGGATTTCTTCACCACTGAGCCTTGCATTGGTGAAGTACCTGTCCACAACTGTGCTGACATCAGCATACCCAAAGGCTCCTGGAATTTACATATCATTGACATGTAGCAGGAAGAGAGTTGCGGACAGTACGGAACCCTGAGGAACTCATAACTCATAAAAATGGCTAAATTCCGTCTTGTTTCTAGATAGCGCTGATCAATGGACTGGAAATAGTTTGTTTATGTAAGTGGCCGTGGATATCAATTAATTCCTCATTAATATGACATACAAATAATCAGTTTTTTTGTAATGTTATTCAGTTATTGACCATGAACTATAATTATTTTCTGAACTTTGATAAATATGCCTTAACTTAAATATGTTTTAACTGCCTCTGTGGCCTAACGGTTACCATGCCGGACTGCCACGCAGAGGTCCCAGGTTCGATTCCCGGGCCGGGAGAAATATTTGTATGACCTACATTTGTTTCTCTCGTGAGTTTGGGTGTAATTCGTGGTTGTCTATATGTGTGTCCATGGCACCCGCGACACAGGGTTTCCCTAGTGCGAGGCTATGTTGAGTGTGTGTTATTATTATTATTATTATTATTATGCATAGCAATAGATGGAGCTGTGTGTTACAAACTAAGTTATAAATTACCGCTTGGTAATATGCGGTAGATGACGGTATTATTATACTCCTAAACAAAATAATTCTTAACCGGCAGTATCTATAAAAATCTGTGAAATAAGCGCCATCTAGTTGATTTGTTTGTTATCACTAGAAATTAGAGTAGCTATGAAGAATTGCAGCTTGTCGATGTAAAACAAATTAGTTACAAAAATAGCTATTTGGTACTCGTCGCGACATCTGGTGTGCCAATAGATACTAAATACTTGACTATGCTTTCTAGTATCGCGATTAGAAGCTTCTCTTGAGTTAACGTTCCACGCGTTCAACTAACTATGCTCTGTTCCATATTATCGCTGCCACCAAGACGCTGTTTACGACGAAAACCGCTTATTTCTACTTAAAACTTGCCGAATACAGTTTTGTTACATTGATATTTTACACAAAGCTACAATGATAAATTGCTACTTGCGAACTTCAAAGTTTCAAATTGTCCATTCATCAAGCTGTACCATGTTGGGGATTAAAATGTTACTTAAATAGGTTTTGATTAGTGCCTTAATTATTAAAAGGAGTCGAGGGGGGTGCGCTTCAAGCTTTTTAAATGTATGGATGTCGTTGGGTTGTGTGAAATAAATAGACCGAAAAAGTATTAACTGTGTAACGTAAAGGTACCGGCTGCGGAGAAAAGGTTCCATAATTTCTCACTAGATGTCACTAGCGGAATCTATAACAAAAACACGTAGGTGAATATAGGTAACTCTATAACTTAACCTGTAGCTCAGTTGGTTAGAGCAGCGCTACGGTTAATTTTTCTATGTGCTCTTTATTATTCTTACGTATTACATATATACCGTCACATGTATTTCAGACACTGAGGTGAGCAGACTCATGAATCTCTACCCGCATCGCAGCTGACGTATATCTTTCACCATTTCTTTTAGAAAGTTCGGGTGTTTAAACACACACATTATTTTATATTTCTTTTTTTACGATTACCAAGTAACATAATGAACAAGTCGTGTTGCTGGTCACTGCCACTGTGCCCGTCACTCTGAGACACAAGTTGTTAAGCCCCATGTGCTTATAATTTTACCAGCACCCTTACCCTTCAAACCGGATTGCAATAATCCTTACATTACGGCTTGGCGGCAGAAATAAATACAGTATTTTCCTGGACGGACTCTTTCAAAATATTGCTACTAAATACGCACCTACTATTTCTCTTCTTGTTGCGGTTACTCCCAGCGAACTAAAGAAGGATGGCGAAATCCCGTATATTTTGTGACCCAGTGTTTTTGACGATGTGCGTTAAAGAGTCCTATCAATACTTGTGATTCATTATCAAAGCATCAAAAAAGCTAATTGAGTTCAGTTTATAGAAGCTGGTGTTATAAAGTTGATATAGGTTATGTTTATAACATTCTCCCGTATTTCGCTTCAGACGTTATCTCGTAGTAGCAGAAAATAACAAGTTTTCAGTTTGTTCTTAAAAAATAATAAAAAACTTGCTGAATATTCCTAAATCTATCAAACTCTGCCACATTTAATACAATGTTAACATATTCTATAGCAATAAAAATGAATAAAAATTTATCTGCCCAAATAGCAGAAGTCTGCCACAAATGGTCACACTGTTCTCAATCTCAAAGTGACATTGACATTGGCAAGAGGCCTCTTGTCAAAACGTTCTTTTGCTAACTTTCGTATCTCTCATTTAAATATAGTCTAAACATTTTTGTTACATTGTGTTACATTTTATACTTTTCGTCATTATTATTTACTTGATTATTTGATTAGGTATCTTATAGCTTTAATGTAGTTTTATGTGTATACTGTAAAATAAGCAATACTTTAGGTAAGGAAGCATTCAATCGATGAATGAAACGTACGTACAAGAACGTTACCTAATCTATTATCAAACAATCAATTGCGCTGTGTTCTTGCATCTAGTCTAAAATACATTGTTTTGCAATTTCTTTATTCTCGACTTCTAAAAATATACAAATATATATTAATATCTAGACATAAACTAAAACGTAAAATTATACTAGCAAAGTCCATGAACGGCACTTCGTTGATTTTGGGTCAGTTTTCGCCGTCCTTTTTCATTGTGTTTGGTGGTATCGTAATCCTTTCACGTGGTTTCATTCACACATCACAATAATCTACGTCATTTATCACTTTACACACTTCCTCAATTTTAGCATTACAATTATAATAATAATTAAAACAGACAAAAATTATTTATTAGTAGAATAGAATAGAATAAGTACATAAAGGACTCTCACATTCAATGTAGTAATGCAACTTTTCGAACACCAATTTTTGCCCAATTGTTTTCGAAGCCACTGGCTTGATGATGTGTAATCGCTGTAATTTTGATACTTATCTTTACAAATTATTAGGTGTCCCACTAAACTAGCTGCTCATTATTGCATCACCTTTAGTTTGAAAATATTGTCCATCCAGATAGACCCCCACGTGCTAAGGATAAGGGTTCTTCTTTCGGGGCACACGATCAAATCAAATGATACACACGTTTCTTGGCTTTGCTTCCGTTGACACGGGTAACATTAGATTGGCGAAAATACCTCCTGGCTTACATTCCTCTCAATTCAATAAAAGAAATGAATCATAATTTTAGAAGTGTTTGCATGACTATTAATCGAAATTCAATTTCCCCAAAAAGACATGAATAATGACGTCACGCGAAGATAGCTGCACCACGTACCTACGACGTCGCACGGAATGGAACTAAGTACCGTTTAAGACTTATTGAATTGGATTCCTGAGTTTGACTTGGCGTCTTCGTGTCAGGAAACTTTAATATCGGACTAATATGAATTGAATTTGTTTAGATAAAATTATACCAGGTATCTTAATCGGGAGGCAACTTGTCTTCCAATTTCAATTTCCTGCGAGGAGCTGCAATATGAATATAACAATGGTAGTACAAACGTTATGATATTCTTCAATAAAAATAAACATTGCAATTAATAAAGCGATGTTTATCTTCTGATAACCAGGTACCTTTGTAGGTACCTGCCTGAGTGAAGAAATTTTTACAAGCTCTGACAGATGACGCTACGACATGAAAGTTCAAACCCAATACAAAAGATCCGCAACAAGCACAAGGAGAAATTCATAAAATCTGCTGGGTTGATCTGTAACTTTATTGGTAAGAGCAGTAGCCACGTTAAGGCGGCAAAGTCAATCGGATCGAAAGATTGTTCTTTGTTTGTTTCGTTCCTTGTGTCAATAATAATAAAAGATAGCAATTTAGTTAGTAATAATATGCATTTCACTTATATAATTCACATTACTTACTTCACAAATGATTTTTTTTTCATGACGAAAACGTAGCCAATAAATGGAAGGCGATTGTGGCCAACCGTACTTATATACATTTTTTACATAAAAAAATAGTCTATATAAAAACAGACGCTGGTTCGTGTCAAGCCAAATTGAAGAAATCTATTTTTGTGTTTGTTGGACTTTTTAATCAATAATAATAAAAAGCCTTCATGTTTGACGATGATGGTATCGAAAAAGAATCATAAAGATTTGAAGCTACCATTTCGAATTTGCTAAGCCGCTTTCTTGAATAGACGCGTGCCCTGCACACGAGTAAACATTACTCGTGTAATTAGTAGCCTTTTTTGTTTCTACTCCCCAACATTTCCACGACAACGGCATTTATTTACAATCCGACCATTCGATCATCGACGAGCATCGTTAAGATGTAACCGTAGACCGACCGCAGCCGCGGGCCGCGGACCGTGCCCCATAAATAATATGTGTGCGCAACGTAGCGTGAATCCACTGAAATATAGAAGCAATAAAGATCGTATGTAATGTGCACCGGACTTAGAGTTACCAAACACTTTCGTGTGGAAATATCTGCGTAGTTTCAAGTGTAGATTCTCTGTCTTTTTTAGTCGTCGCCAGGTGGCAAGCGACACACCTGTCCATAATAGTCGCATTGCCACTCAGAGCTTTAAATAGGAAAGATCTAAGGGTCACTACTACTGCGCCGGTCACCCTGAGACATAAGTTGACAAGTCCCATGCACCTGCATTTTCACCAGCACTCTTACCCTTCCATACCGGGACACGGCAATGCTTTCATTACTGCTTGGCGGCGGAAATAGATAAGTTGGCAGTAACTTCCCTGGACAAACTTTTTCACAAGGAGTTCTACTGCTATGTTTAAACATTAAATTGTGCCCATAATACGATTTCTCCAGTGGCGAATACCTCCCTACCAGATCCAGACTGAAAGCTAGATAAAAAAATACGCCAACGCGTATTGGTTTGTCATTGTAAGATACTCATACACCACAAACACAGTCATATAGAACTGTAACTTTAATAAGAGCTACGGACGAGCTTTTAAAGCTAAAAATAGCTAAAAATCGTGACCCGTGAATCACAATAAATCTAAAGTTGAAAATAAAATTATATTCGTATGTGCTATTTTCTTGTCTAACTTCACGCTAGTGGCCGCGACCACTGGCCGACCACTAGTGGTTGCGACTGGTGGCCGCGTCTAGTGGCTTGACTCAGTCACTAGCGATCGCTTTTAGTGACCGCACCTAATGGCCCAGTGGGCGGAGTCACTAAAACACTTCCACTTTGTCGCTGGTACCGAGATAGCGTTGATTCGCATCGAGGAGATGCTACGCGACGCAGCGCGGCGCTGCATTCATGCGGGCAATGCAACATAAACTTTATCTTCCATAAAATAAGGCAACATTTCATTAAACAAACACATGAAAACGAAGCTGCTTCAAGGGGCGGCGGGCTGCGGAGAGGTGTGGTGGGCGCAGTTTATAAAATGCAATATACTATGGAACATATTCTATATTAAATTTATTTATTTATTTATTATTATATTCAAAATTGAATTTCCATACACATTTTAATTATGTTACTAACAGAGGGTTTCAGATGCTAGGTTTCATAATTCGTGCTTCGAAGATTCTTAAAAAGCCTATAACCTTATTTCGACTTTACTACGCTTTAGTTAGGCCAATTTTGGAATACGCTTCTGTAATTTGGTCACCATTCTATAATGTTCACTCGCAAAGTATTGAACGAGTTCAAAAATCATTTTTGAGATCAGTTTGTGGTAGGTTCGCTTCACTGCGAAGTCTGCAATCGTATGCCAACAGGGTTGAGTACTTTAAGGTGCCGTTATTGGAAAAAAGGCGAGATTTTTATGAACTCATTTACTTACATAAAATCATACATTCTATGGTGGATTGTCCCGATCTTGTAAGCCAAATTAATTTTAATGCCAAAATACGTCTCCGGGTGCCGAGAGTTTTTCGTCTTAATATATATAAAAATAATACCTCTTTCTATAACCCCATACTGAAAATGTGTCGAGCTTATGATGAACTTAAGCAAGGTAATGGTTATCTCGATATTTTTAATTCGATTATTAAGATCAAGACGCAATTACGTGAATCGCTTGAGTTTTAGCTTTTGATCATTTTGTGTTCTTTTTAACTATTTGCACAAATCACTGTAAATTTATTTATTAATTTCGTTTTTTTATTAATTTCTTCGTTTTGAATTTGGAGATTGTAGTTTTAGACTAACCTAATACTAAGACTTATTTTATCATGCTGTGTACACTGTTTTTGAAATGTGGTCTAGGCTATGAATGTATCAAACTGTATCTGTTACCATATGATGATTACATTCTGTTTGTGTACCTTTAAAATAAAATAAAATAAAATAAAATATTCTATAATTAATAAAGTATACATTTCTTACAACAAAAAACAAAAGAGTAAAGACGTGCTTCACGACTTCGCCCACTTTTCTCGCCTCTGACAATACAAAGTGTAACTTAGCTTCTCAACAATAAGGTATATTTCTTTAAAAGGCAGATTGCGTAGTAGATGAAATGTAGTATATAATATTATATACATAATGTACTAAACAAAGTCGATATTTCTTTGAAAGTCAAGTAAAATCTCTTTTGATAGAAGCAATATATACCGTATCTAGTAGACAGTATGTTCTATATTATAATGCATACTAAAAAGTGCGCCCGGCGAAGCTCGACCTCTTGCTGCATCTTCTTTATGGATGAGCGGTATGGCGATTGTAATAGAGATAATATGTCTAACAATACCATGCTGTTCTATTCGGTGGTGTGGGAAAAACAGCAAAACATCTAATTAAATATTAAATATGAAATTTTGCAATTTTCGTCCATTATAGCAAAGCTCAAATTAACTGGTCGATTTGAAGTGAAACAGTTGACGACACCCATTGATGACACCCGTAAATTGTTTCGAACTCGGGCCAGCCAATCGGAGCGCAGTTGTCACAGTAATGATATGGCAGAATAGTTTTCAAACAAATTAAATGACATTTCGTCTCTATTTCTGATTATATACTCGATGACCCTAATTATAGCAAGTGTAAAGCAATGCCTAGTTCAATATTCCGCTAGTTATGAAACATAATGTCGATATCAATTAAATGTCACATCCCTATCTGTAGATTGTCAACTTTTTGCTTTTGTTCCAAGAAGTTTGTGTTCTATGATTCTTAGCTTTTATGTGACTAGTAATAATAAAACTTTATTAGATCCAAATAAGTTTCAGTTTTTTTTACCAAAAGTTTTTTATTATTGTCTATTTTCTTTTCGTTTGATAATTTATAACCAATCAAAATTATGTCATCTTAGTACTAATGTAAATTACGTTTTCAAATGTGTGCGTGTGGCGACACCAGTTTTAATACAAATGTTGCTTGATGCCATTTCCGTTCTTTTTTTTCTTCCGTGCCGTCGCCGCTTGCTGCAGCCCGTTTTCATTTTTTTGTTAAATAAAATGTTACCTAATTTTGTAGAGGATAAAGTTAATGTTGCACTGCACGCTATAATGCAGCTTCGCGCCGCGTCACGTCGCGTTGCGTTGCGTCTCGGGGTGCGTCTAGGAGCACACTTTATACGCCTTAAAACTGTTATATCTATAAACAGTCTTAGGGTCGTATTCCAGAACTCTACTCAAGGCTCAAGTCAGGACTTGAGTATGATTTCAAGCACTGGAAATACAACCCTAATGGCAAGGACTTGAGTATGATTTCTAGTGCTTTAAATCATACTCAGATCCTGGCTTGAGCATTGAGTAGAGTTCTGGAATACGACCCTTAATATGGTATAAGTTTAGATAATAGTTCCCTGTAAATGATTTTAG
This sequence comes from Hyposmocoma kahamanoa, assembly GCF_003589595.1. Taxonomy (NCBI): domain Eukaryota; kingdom Metazoa; phylum Arthropoda; class Insecta; order Lepidoptera; family Cosmopterigidae; genus Hyposmocoma; species Hyposmocoma kahamanoa. Next base: position 1,009,364 of record NW_020653762.1, read on the forward strand.
AAAAAAGAAATTGTTCTTATAGACTTATTTCACTCAAGTCAACATTTTAAAACCTTCTTAATACCAAACAAGTTGTTGTTTGTTTGGTATTAAGAAGGTTTTATTATTATTATTTTAAAAATATTTACTTATTTTAAAAAGTCCTTATTTCAGAAGTCCTTATTTTAAGTTCATCTGTAGAACAATCGATTATTTTTAGTAAAATTGTACTATACACATCCAGTAAAGTCTATTAATACTCTAAAAACTAGTGTTCTTAAGTTTATTCTAGATATATTTAATTTATAGACATTATGTAGTGTTTGCACTTATGACAATCACATTATGGCGCGTCTTCAAAAGTTTTTTTTTTTAAATACTACAATTAGGGTTTTTACTCTATTGGACGTTGTAAGAGTGTCGTAAGAGTTCATGCAAAATGGATAAAGTAAAGAATATTAAAAGATCTGGTGGAGATGAACCTTGTATTTTAAGTCACATCATTCGATACAATCAGCGTTGCCAATGCCAATTGTTCAAAATCCCCAAAAATCACGATTAAGGTCCCCAAATTTGGGAAGAGCAAAGTTCATAATCCCCACAAATTTCCCACATCTCGAGTTTTCATTATTTATTAAAAATACATCGCTTAAAAATATAATAAAGAATTAAGAAGCTCTAAATGTAATAATCTACTACGTTTGCTGTGAATGAATGAAATTTATTTTAATTAGATGAATCTAATTAAAATAAATAAACGTTGAAACATTAAACTGTAAACAGTCTTTGAAAAAGAAACATTTTTCTTTGCATTACAAAATTAAGTAAATTGGTTATTTGTTGTGCATTTGGTGACACTGTGTTATTGTTAGAAATAATCAATAAGTTTCGACCTACTTACATTTAATATTCAAAGTTGACGAGTGGCAAGTTGTGGTGTGGAAGTACCAACTGCTCGGCTTTGTTTATCAATAGCTGATTTCGTTTTGCTTCATACCGGGGACCGTCCTAAGCGGGAGAAAGAATCGCGAACTCAACACGCACCGACTGGTAATTTTACAATTCAGAACCAATGCTCTAATAATAATTCTATTTAAGCTGCTTGTTAATAATACGAGGGATGTGCGATGTTGAAAATCACGTCGACATAGTCCACCACAGTGTTTCTAACAGTAACGATCAAACTAGCGATGCATCGGCAATTGATAGATTAAACAAAATGATAAAATGTTAGAATCCCCACATTTTCCTCACATAGCGCCAATCCCCACAAAATCCCCAATGTAGTTGAAATTCCCTACAATTTGGGGAATTTCCCACAAATTGGCAACACTGGATACAATAGTCGTAATTTGCGGGCGAGCCGGTCATGGCTTTGTTTGTTGACAAATAAATAAACATTGTGAAGTAATTCCGTGTTGTGAAATGATAAAAACAATTGAAATGAGCGCGTAAACTACTGCACTTCAATGTTGCGTATGTGTATTGTGCCGTCTATCAATAGAATACAGTGAAATCATTATGTGAAATGTGGTTGACGTGAAAAAATAAACTCAATTTTGTAATGAAAATTTTATTTCTTCCAATATAAATTAGGTGTGTCATTGAAATATTCCTTATATTTATATGATAGGGAATTTATCCACCTTTCTAGTCATATATAACACATTCCATATAATTATACAGAATAACGTTTTTTTGTGACAAATTGGATTTATTCAATTGTTTTTTTGACCTAGTGTTTTGAAAAGTTTCTTATTGCATAATACGCCCACTGTTCCCTATAACTTTTAAAAAGGTTTTGTAATACTGCCAAAGGAAAAATTGCTTAGAAACATCGCGTTTTGTAGACAATCATAAAAACTTCATAGGAGTGAAATTCTTCTACAAGATCAACTACACTAAAGCAAGTAAAAATAATCTTTTCGTATTCTAAAGTTTTCTATAGATAAAGCTATAGACAAAATGCTCCAACTGTGTTTTGAGAAAAGCTTTAACTTCTTATCGCCATTTTTATTTTTAAGGAATGACTATGAAGTAGCCGAGAAAAGTTTCTTTTCTTTTAAAAAAGTAAATCTAAGTTGAAATTAGCTTGAAGAAGCCTAGAACATCTTGGAAATGGTTTGTTTTGTGAGTCATTTTGTATATTTAAGCTTTCTATAAATATTTAAAACCGAAAATCGATAACTGTATTTTTAGTAAGTTTATATTTTAGATATAAATATTTAAAATTTAGCGAGCTCATTACTTTTATGGCAGGTTTTACATAACTTTTCACAATGTGTTTAAAGTCGCACGTCAATCTGCGCTTTCTAACCGATTAAACATTGCGCGAAAAAGTCCGATATATTATATCTAATTTCGCCATGTTGCAGTTTTGATAGTTTATATTTTGTAAACCATTAAACTTGAAATCTATTAGTATTAAGAGAAGTGCGTCTTATGTTTGTAACGCTTTAGTATTTTGGTTTTAAAATAGCATTACTAAGAAAACTATCATAGGCTATAAATTATCTAAAAACTGTCCACAATACTAAATAAAAACTATCTACATTCTACAAATGGTATCTTATGGTTAATGGTAATCTTGTAGCATTCTAGAAATACTTGAGAAAAGATAAGAATCACTCTTAACACTACCTACAGATATTTTCTCAAAGCACTCTTGAAATCTACTAATAAAGTCGTGCCCACTTTTACTTAAAATTATCTAGAAACCTTCTTCGAGATATCTTGAGGGAATTTGAACTCTTAAAATATTCAATCGAATTAAATTCTATTACATATCTTATAGTATATATTTAGTATGGGTGTGCTGCTTGGGGTGTCGTGTCATCGGAACAGTGTCGGTTTCATACACACAAGCCGTCACGTCATAGATTGCGACACACTTATATAAATCTAACCATATTAAATGTATGAAACCGATACCGTTCTGACGCATCACGACACGACACGTCAGACAAATGGAAATCCGGCTTTAGAAATTGAATGAAGTAGAACAAAAACCTATACCTAAGAAATAAATAAAGCAAATGCTTAGGTACTTATTGTTTTACAGCGAAATGAACCTACTTTATGCCAGGCAAGAGAATTAAAAAAGTAGATAAAAAGAGACGAACATTGATTTGCGTTAGTAGATTAACAAACCAATAAATACTTGGATTAATAAAAACAAAATTACTTTACGAAAGAGACTTTAATATTACAACATTCTTACGACTAAAATCAATTATTCAAAGTTTTAACATTGTCGAAAGGTAAGATTAGGTATAAATCAAAATATCATCTAATAACATCCTCAACACTCATGTTATTTACAATTTTCATGGTAACGAATAATTTGCGTCACAATACAGAAAAATAAGCTCTGAATCAAAGTATGTAAATAACTTTTAGCGTCAAACTTGTAATAATATTTTTTTTTATTTAAACAGAAAAGGTACATTGCATTTTGAAGCCCTGGCTTCAAAGACAAGCATTCAGTGCTTCTCTCATAACACCGAGTTACATTTATATTATAGATAAGGGTAAAAAAATTACAGTTTTGCGAGAACATTATTTTTTTCTGTAAAAATAAGCCAGTTAAACCCAAAAACAAGTGTCTGCAACGAGCACATAGAAAAATTCGTAAAGTCTGTTGACTCATTCCGTAGCTCCGTTAGGAGAGCGGTAGCCCTAGTTTGTCGAATTCGCTGGTTGAAGTACAGCCGAATTGAAGGAATTTTTCTTTTCATTTAATTTATTCCTAATAAATACATAAATGTATATTTATTTATTATTAGTAGGAACACCAACGGCACGTAAATAAATAATATTTTAAATAATATTTTAGGCATTGACTTACTTATATTATGGACGTCGGGTCCGCGCTAAAAAGTGTCCGAACTAATAGGGCGTTAAAATCGTATACAGAGCGTCATTCACGCTTTAGTCTTCGTTTGTTCGACTGACAGCGAAGCAAGCAAAATTAGACAGTACTGCGATGACCTTACAATTTAAATTCAACGTTTTAGCTTTTTCACATTCCTTTACATGTCACTACGTTTAAATAGGTTGACTTGGGACATTTTTTTCGTGGTTTTTGTATTAGACCCGTCGTCCATTTATTTGTAAGTCAATGATTTTAGGATTAACCTAAGCGTAATGTGATATACAAGTAAATAATAAGTGACCACGACATTAAGTGACAAATTATCACTAACAAGTCAATTTAAAATAGAATTTAAATTTAAAAAGCTTCCGGTACAAAACCTTGTACTCCAAAAAATCAATAGTACTAATAGTAATACAGTAAGTAGTTGTGGTCAGTAGGTACAGTAAGTAGTCTGATCGTCCTGGTGCAGCATCAGATTAAAATTATCATACAAATTATTTGACTTTAAATTCGGGACTTAATCGTGGTTAAAAGCATATTTTATTTACCTCCACGTTTCGGACGTACTGCATTCAATACAAACACTCTATTTGTAAATGAGTAATTTTCAGGTTAGTTTTATTCTTCCTAATTTTGGTGACAATGTCTATTATTTAAATATTGTACAACGTTTAACGTGAAATATTATTTAATATTTGGCGATAATTTACTCGAATATTTGCATAAAAATTACCCAAATACCTAATTATACCTAATCCAGAATTTTTGGCCAATATTTTGAATGCCATTTTCTTGTTCCACGCTCGTTGCAGTAATACAAATTATAAACATAATCTCGCACATCCGTGAAAACGAAGATTTTGTCTTGCCCTTTCTCTAATGCAAAACATCCAATGCCGTAAATCAATTTTTTCAGAAGCAAAGGCGATCCCGACTGTACCCCAGTCGCATTGTTGGTATTGGAAATGCAAATAAACCTACCCCAGTCCCGAGGCATGTAGTCGTCACAGTCCACCAAAAACAATTCGTCGTTCACTTCTGCCTCCAAGTCATTCATGGACTTAACGTGTTCTTTATCTAAATATCCAAAACCGGCGAATGAATAACCCTTTGAAAACAATTTATTTTCCGGTGTAGCTAGTAACGAACTAAACGCATGTCTGTAAATCGCGTTTCTCGCTTCTGGAGCAAGCTTGTAATCAGAGGAATTGGCAAACAAAACCGCTAAATCATGCCTGCCACTATGTTTTTTATCCTTCCCGAGAGGAAGCCAGTAGTTCTTTCGGTCGTCAATGTAAGCTATATTTGCACAGATAACGGGCCAGTTACCGACTTCGGTGTAACCACCGTAGATAGAATGGACCATCAGTGATTGATAACTCTCTAAATACGGCTCGATGGAAGTAGCAGATGTAAGAACGAGATTGCGATCAAAAAATACACCAACGCTGACTGGTTTGTCATTGAATGATATACCACACACATTGTCGAAAAGGTCATTATTCTCAAGCCACCTCCATGTCGTATTTGATTCAAAACCAATGCACCGTGCAATTAAAACACGCAGTGAAAATAAAAAATAATACCTGAAAATATAAAACTTCCATAACTAACAGTAATATTTTGACAAATGGATAATTGTATCATCATTAACCCGTTTATACGTATAAGCCACTATGGGGCACGGGTCTCATGAGAGAGTTTGGACCAATGGCCGCCACGCAGGCCCAATGGGGACTTCACACGTTCTCCAACCTTCTTCGACTTGTAGGTGTCTTCACGATGTTTTCCTTCTTCGATTTTCATTTTGCACATACATTCCGAAAAACTCGGTGATGCGAGTCTGGATTTGAACCCACAGCCCTCTAAGAGGCGGTAAATCAAACCATTACACCTACCACGGGTTTCTTATGTAATAATAATACATAAAATTGTATCAGTAATTGGATAATTGTGTAATGCGAAACAATGGCACAATAGTACAATTTTATGAGTAACTTTGAGAGGCACTGCAACTGTTATGGATAAGCTTGTCGGTTACCAACAGGCGCGACTTGTTCATACCATCATTTTGATATCATACAAAAACATACACGGTTATGTAATTAATAGATTCAGGCATTACTTTGCAGAAGTCCATTTTAATAAAAATGGAGGCAAATTAATTTGCTACTCCGCGAACCCAGTGAAGGTGAAATCGTGCAAAATAGCTGCGCTTGTCTTGAATATTTTTTCATGCAGTTAATTATAAATAAAATTAATAAAATAAATAACACAAGCGCAACTACAGTCACAAAC
>NW_020653762.1:1015917-1038948 GCF_003589595.1 Hyposmocoma kahamanoa
AACAACTTTAGTGGGCATTCGTCGTCTTCAAACAGCCATTCTTAAATTAATTTGTGACTTTGTGAAGATGGCTGTAAAAAACAGCCAGTGTATTCTTATTCCACGTTTATATATACGCTTATAATGTAAACGTTCTTCTTCATTATGGTAGTAAAACATCGTAATATTGAATATACTTAATATTACTAACAAATAAGCGCACGCTATCGGCTGTCTCAATGAGATATAATTTAGATAGCGAATAGCGCACGCTTATGTCAATTTTACCGCGCGCGTCGCGACATTATGCATAGCCATGCTACGTGGGCTGTAGTTTGTTCTGTGGCTAGAACCATCGACTATTTGACAACTTCGAGGGTATAATGTTACCTCACTCTCCGTTTACATGTCAGTACAGCCCAGATTTAGCTCCATGCGATTTCTTTTTATTTTCCACAGTAAAAGAATGCTTCATGGGCGAAAAAACACCCTGAAGAGTCCGATGAAAAATTTGTTTCGGTGATTATTTTTCGGCCTCCAAGATACGTTTTCTAAATGTTTTGAAAGTTGGTTCACCCAAATGCGTAGCTGCATGGGGGTTGGAGGGGAATATTTTGGAAAATGCAAATAAACATTTTTCATATTCTAACTATTTTTCCATTTACTTTTTGTACAGCCCATGTACGTACATACTGTAGCTTCAAATTCAAATCCAAAATAATCTTTATTTCATAGGTAAGCATTATTACACTTGAAATCGTCACAATGGTTAAACTCTACCGCTCATTCGTAAGGCAGATTCCCCTGAGAAGAATGAACAAGAAACTCTAGGGGTTGCTCTTTGTAAATAACATTTACAATATTTTTTTTTATTTGAAACATCGAGACTACCTCCTTGAGCTAAACGGGTTACTACCACGGATTTTTGTCATCCAAGTACGCAGAAGTTGTATAATAACCTTTAGTATAAAGTTTTTGTTTCACTATAGTTTTAAACCTCGTGAAAGGCAAATTTTGTATATCAACCGGAATTTTGTTATAGAAGCGTATACATTACCCCTTAAATGATTTTTTTACTTTGTGAAGACGACTATCAATTAAGCTAGTTTATTTCTATTCCTCGTATTAATGTTATGTCTGTCACTATTTTTCATAAAGAAATTACTATTCCTTTTAACATAAATTACATTTTCATAAATGTACTGTGAGGCCAGTGTAAGAATGTTAATTTCCTTAAACTTATCTCTCAAAGATACTTTGGGGCCCAGATTGTAAATTGCCCTAACTGCACGTTTCTACAGGATAAAGATTCTATTGATATCGGCGGCATTACCCCAAAGCAAAATGCCGTATGTTTATGCCGTTTGTGTAAGCTTTGCAAGAACGTCTGCGACGTGTGAACCACAGACATGTAAATAAATAGGCAATAGAAGTCGCATACCTACAGGCAAAAGGAACTGGTTTCTTATAATGAGAATCAGTCTATGAAACTAAATTGAATAATAGTCATAATTGTAATTCAAAAAATGTGAATAATTTTATTTCAATAAAAACAGCTGGTGAAATGTAATTATAATTACAGCTTGTGGAAGAGTTTCCGCAATTAGTTATGCTACAAAACACGATTTTTACATACTGTTTCCCTTCTGAAGTTTCGACCAATACTGAATGACAGCTCGCGCACTGGTGCCATAGACGTCACCAGTGCGGTGACAATGTCACCGTAGGTATACGATTCTTTCCTTTATTTTTTTCCACCCTCTAAGATTTATAATTATTTCCATCCTCTAAGGATTTATATAAATTTATGTGCCTACAATACAACGAGTACCATAGACAATAGAATTTTGGTTCAGAACTAAAAAGAGCGCCTTTGTGATGTATTTTATGAAATTATAATTGACAGGTTAAAGTACAGGAGTAAAAAAAGTCTTTATGCTAACTTGAAACGCAATTTATGAATTTAATTCATGAAATTTATTCTTTCCAATGCCTTGATTTCCATTTCAGTTGATCTCCTGGCTCAAAACAATAATGTAAACGTCTAACATAATATCGAATATCCGTGAAAACGAGGATTTTGTCATTTCCTTTTTCTAAAGCAAAACTTCCAATACCGTAAATTAAATCTCTCTGTATAAGAGGCGATCCCGACTGTACTCCAATCGCGTCTTCAACGTTTGCGATACAAATAAACACACCCCAATCTCGGGGTATGTAGTCGTCACAGTCCACCAGCACCTCCAAGTCATAATTCTCCATCTCCATTACATTCATCCTTCTTACATGGTCTTTGTCTACGAAGCCGAAACCGGGTATGATAAAACCTTTTGTCAGTAATTTGTGATCTTCCGTGGCAAGAAGTGAACTGAAAGCATGCCGGTAACTAGCGTTAACCGCTTCTGGAGCTAAGTCATAACTGTCGCTTTCCGCGTACAAAACCATGAGATCGTGTATTCCACTATGATTCCCATCATATCCGAGAGGATGCCAGTAGTTTCTTCGCTTTGCAGTGTAGGACGGAATCGCACAGGTCACAGGCCAACTCATGCTGTCATCGTAAGCACCATAGATAGAATGCACCCTCAATGATTTCAAGTCGTTGACATAAGGCTCAATAGACGTAGCCGATGTTAGAACGAGATTTAAATCGAAAAATACACCTATGCCGACTGGCCGACCATTGTATGATATACCACACACGCAATCGGCAAGATCATTATTTTCAAGCCAATACCATCCCTTTTGGGGCAAAGACGGATCTGGTGTAGTATGACCAATAGCAGATTTTATACTAAAGGTACATAATAAGAATAAAACGCCGTACCTGAAACAAACAAAAAAGAAGTTGTGTTACAAACCTACTTTGTGGCCTTGAGCTAGAATGTTTACTTTCAGTTCACTAAGAATCCGGTAGATGGCATTGACCCATTTGGCGTTTTTTCTGAATCGCGGTGTTAGATTTTCCCTCAAATGGTGACCACTGTAATACAATTTTGGTTATGTTAGTTTGTGTTGTGAGAAATCGGAGAATACCGTGAGCTCAGGGGCCTACCATAAATTTTCCAAAAACTTTTATTTTAATATAAGCTTAAAGTAAACTTATTATAATTTTCATTATGATATTACCATTGACTTACAAATAAATGGACGACGGGTCTAATACAAAAACTACGAAAAAAATGTCCCAAGTCAACCTATTCGAAATTTAAATTGTTATGTCATCGCAGTATCGCGCTGTCCGTAGAACAAATGAAGACTAAAGCGGAGTGTCGCGCTCTGTATACGATTTTAGCGCCTTACAAGTGCGGACACTTTTTAGCGCGGACCCGACGTCCATATAATTGTAAGTCAATGGATATTACTCATATTCGTACCATGACAAACCTGTCAACCAAGTAATGTATTATTGCTAAAGTGAATGAAAGAACGACCGATTTCCCAATATTATCTCCTTACTAAAAATAGGAAAGAAAAAAACGCTATATGGTCTATATAATGCCATCTCTTTCTTTTTTGATGTTCCGAATCGTCTTAACGTATTATAATGTTTAAGTACTTAATGTTATTTACATTCAGAGAATTTTAACTGTTTAAAAAAGAAAAATATGTAATAGTGAAATCTATTAAAATTATGTTGTTTTCAATTATTTTTCCGCATTATCATGAAGAAAAATAAATAAAACAAGCTGAGTCTTGATTGTCACGTTGTGAATTCGGAATTATAGGCAAGTGTCAACTGTTAGTGTCGCCAAGGAGCATATAGATGTCGCTGTCATAATTTTACGTTGTGGTAGGCCCCCAAACACCGAGGTGGCGGGACGCGACGTCAAGGGCTCCATTTCGACGACTTACCATGTCGTGTTTAAGCTACTGCCACCCTTCACCGCTCATTCTATTTAGAAGGTACCCCCTTTTGTACAATATCACCAGATTTGAAAAAAAAAATCCTATTGACTTACAAATCAAAATGGAACTTATTTTCTGGATGACCCTCGTACATTTACGTATTAAATGAACAAAAAATACTTACATTGTAAAAGAACGACGTTGACTGCTTGGCTACATCTAATGCAATTTAAAGAAACGACATTTAGCCCTTAACAATGTTTGGAATTTTACGCATTTCAAACATCCTTTTTAGTTATTACACCTGTCTAGTCCGAGAGCTAGCGACAACTTATTAAACCCGAAATGTTTAATATGAACTAAAATAAATGAAATACGTGATACAAAACACAAAAAATAAATACACTTTTCGGCGATGGCCTAAGATGATGTATGTCACAACAGTTTTGTCAATTTTAAAATGGAAATACCTGTTATAATTATCCAGATAAAATATGAAGTGAATGTGGATAAACATGGCTGACAAAATTTTTAAGTGTAAGAACAGGGTCAAACGGCGGGGGGGAGGGGGGGTTAGTACTACAAGCAAACAGGTGTACTCAAATGCAAAATTGAATTGTGTCACTATGGTCTCACACAAACAAAAGTCTACAACACTAGCTTATTTTTACAAATACACAGATAAAACACACATTCAAGTTATGTCCGTACACAGAATACAGAATAGGCCTATAAAACGAAATATATTAGAGATGGAAAGTTATCGACGTGACGGTGTCGATATGTACAATATTACGTACTGGTTAATCATGTATATGAAAAATGTGATTCCACCCTTGGCCAGACTGGATGTAGTGAATTTCTTTTTCCAATTTTGTGTGTAGTATAACAGTGGTATTGTTTTACTTGTATTTACCCGAGGAGATTGCCCATTGACTTATCAATAAATGGATGACAATAAATACAATCCAAAGTCTAATCCAAAAACCGCGAAAAAATGTCCAGAGTATTTTTTCAGTTTTTGGCTTTTCGTGGTCATCGTAGGAGCCAATGACAAGCATGGCCCGAGTTATCCTCTACAAACGAAGTGATATGTATCAAAAAATATTCATCATCATCATCAGCCTATTGCAGTCCACTGCTGGACATAGGCCTCCCCTAATGCACGCCATTTCGCCCTGTTCTCGGCTTGACGCATCCATTTCCTGCCAGCAATCTTCCGCAGATCGTCACTCCATCTGGCTGGAGGGCGTCCCACACTACGTTTGCCAAGTCGTGGTCTCCACTCAAGAACTCGCGGTTGTCGGTTCTTCGGCAGATATGTCCAGCCCACTGCCACTTCAGCTTGCTTATCCGAAGAGCTATGTCGATCACTTTGGTTCTCTGTCTGATAACCTCATTACGGAGTTTATCTTTCAGAGAAACTCCGAGCATAGCTCGTTCCATAGCTCGCTGAGCGACTTTAAACTGGTGGACTAGCCGTATCGTGAGTGTCTACGACTCAGCTCCGTACGTTAGAACTGGTCGGACGCACTGGTTGAAAACCTTTGTTTTTAAGCTCTGCGGGATGGGTGACGAAAAGACTCGACGTAGCTTCCCAAACGCTGCCCAGCCAAGCTGAATCCTCCTCCTGGCCTCCTTCTCGAAGTTATTTCTACTTAACTGCAGAATCTGCCCGAGGTAAGTGTATTCGGAAACAACTTCAAGAAGGTGGCCATTGACACAGATGGGTCTCGGATCAATGTGGTCATTGATCATGACTTTGGTTTTATCAAAGTTCATGCCGAGACCAATCCGCCGCGCGGCGGATGCTAGGCTGTTCAGCATCTGATCCAGTTCCTCCAGCGATTCTGCCATTAGGACTATGTCATCTGCAAATCGCAAGTGTGAGATGTACTCGCCGTTTATGTTAATGCCCATCCTTTTCCAGTCCAGCGTCTTAAACATATCTTCCAATGCAGCGGTGAACAGTTTCGGGGATATGACATCCCCCTGTCTCACCCCTCTGCGTAATTGGATAGGTTCAGACTGCTGGTCCTGTACTTGGACACTCATGGTAGCAGCATCGTAAAGACATCTCAACACTTGTATTTAACGATAGTCCACTTGGCACCGCTGTAAGGATTCCAGGACAGCCCAGGTTTCGACAGAGTCAAAGGCCTTCTCATAGTCCACGAAAGCTAAACACAGGGGCCGATTATACTCTTCGGACTTCTGTATAATCTGCCTCACTGTGTGTATGTGGTCTATGGTGCCATATCCTCCCCGAAACCCGGCCTGCTTCGGTGGCTGAAACTCGTCGAGTCTTCTTGCGAGGCGATCCCTAGAGTTTCTTGCTCGTTCTTCTCAGGGAGGTCAGCGTAGTGAACGAGCAGTACCTTAAATGTGACGTTTTCAAGTGTAAATTTATTTTACCTATGGAATAAATCATCTTTGACTTTGACTTTGACTTTGATTCGTGATGACTCTAGAAAACAGCTTGTAGACGTGACTCAGGAGTGAGATGGGTCGGTAGTTTTTCAGTAGAGTTTTATCTCCCTTTTTAAAGAAGAGAACTACAATACTCCTGTTCCACGCCCGTGGAGTTCTCCCGCAGTGAATGACCAAGTTAAAGGCTTCTGAAGTTCCTGGATAATAGGAACTCCTCCACACTTCAAAAGCTCCGAAGTAACTCCGTCTTCACCGGGGGCTTTTCCATTTTTAAGCTGTTTTAGAGCCAACACGATCTCGTCTTGACTGATTTCTGGCAGGTCGTCGGTATAGTGGCGCGTCAAGGTGGCTCTCAAATCGTGATTGTCACGCTGGACCCGAGGAGCATTTACAGCGTACAAACGGCCATAGAAGTCCTCTATCTCGGCGAGTATCTGCGGCTTTGACGTAACGGTTAGGCCATCGTGCGTTGTAAGCTTCGTCAGGTGGCTCCTTCCAAGCTGCTGAGTGAATACTTTGGACCCTCGGTTTCGCTCTATCGCCTCCTCAATGAGGCGTGTATTGGAGCTCCGAAGGTCACGCCGTACCATCTTCGCAATCTGCTTGTTTAGGTATGACCTCTCTGACGAAGTGGCCTGGATGTCATCGCGTCTTTTCGTCATAAGTCGCAGAGTCTCATCCGAGAGTTTAGACTTCTTTCCCGTACGCTGCAATTGACAGAATTTGATGCCCTCGCTTCTCAGCGTCCCAACCACGCTTTGTAGGGCCTCGTCAACGTCCTCGGTGGGTTCCAGCTCGACGAATCTCGCTTCGAGAAGTTCATGGAACTTCTCGGAGCCCGCCATGATCTGGAGTGGATTAGGACGGAGCGTGGACTTCATCAAGCGGCTTCTTTCAAGTTTGACATCGATATTCAGAGAGCCTCGTACAAGTCGGTGATCAGATCCGGTGCTAAACCTGTTGATCACTGAGACATCTCTGAATATGTGTCTCTTGTCCGTCAGGATGAAATCGATCTCATTTTTAGTCACAGCGTCGGGGCTTCGCCAAGTCCACTTCCTTTGAGGCTTCTTCTTGAAGAACGAATTCATCAAGAAGAGCCCCTCGTGCTCGAGGAAGTTGACTAGCGTTTGCCCCCTGTGATTCCTTACTCCATACCCATGCGGGCCGACTCGAGACTCGTCAAGATTTGGGAATCCCACTTTAGCGTTAAATATGCTCTCAGGGGATTTTGGTTGCTTATCACAAAGAAAAAATTAATTTAGTCTGTTTTGTGATATTCCTAAAATAACCTAAAAAAGTAAATTTGGGATTACAAAAATTCGAGGAAACATTACTTCGGACATTTGTGTTTTCGGACTTCTGATTGGAAACTCCAAGCAGTAAAATAAATACAACAATATTTTGTTAGTTATTTATTAATAACATTTAATAAAAAGTCATTTAAAAAATAAGATTAACATTGAATCAACTCTATAGTTTTTGTTCTAAATGCATTGACTTACAAATAAATAGACGACGGGTCTAATACAAAAACTACGAAAAAAATGTCCCAAGTCAACCTATTCGAAATTTAAATTGTTATGTCATCGCAGTATCGCGCTGTCCGTAGAACAAATGAAGACTAAAGCGGAGTGTCGCGCTCTGTATACGATTTTAGCGCCTTACAAGTGCGGACACTTTTTAGCGCGGACCCGACGTCCATATAATTGTAAGTCAATGTCTAAATGTAAATATTTCAATAGCTTGTGGTTCGAAAATTGAAATGGACGTAACGGGTCTCTTTCTGTCTTTGCGCATGTCTTGTGTAGGATAAGGACAGTTAGCTATTTGGTTATTTTTATTGCTTTTGTAATTCATGTATATTGTATATATATACTCGTATATGAAAATACGAAAATTAAATAAACTAATTTCAAAACATATACCGTTCATTTAATATAATTTTTATTTGGACCAATTTTATTTCCTATAATTTAACTTCATACAATTCTTGTTTAACATACATTCACATTTTATAAAAAATATATATAAAGTTCATATTATATAACAATCGTTTCATACAATTTAGATATCACTTTTAATAAATAATAACTTTAAACCCATCTCGCTATGGTACTTGTCTGTTCGATACTAGAGTGTAATTTAAAAGCCGGAGGTGAGGAGGGGTGTACATACGTAGTATCTCTTATTAGTTTGTGGTGTATATTACACACCGACTTCGAGGAAAATCCGGATCTTTGCAATTTTAAGCTGTGAGTGACACCATGCGCTCGACTTGCTCGTCTCATCACTTGGTTATCATAAAAACGCATTTATTGAATTTTCAAATTCTCATAATAATGGAAAAGAATCCACGTCTATATGCCAAACTTGTGCCAGAAATTAAAATCATGATTACAATTAATACAGTGACAGCTTACGTTAGTCTCCGGTAGCTGTAAAGGTATCGGCTGCTTTATAGACCTCTCACAGGTGTCTATTACAGCGATGAAAACCGAAAAAAAACAATGCAAAAAATCTGTAACAAACTCATAGAGAAATTCATAAAATCTGCTGACTGCTGAGGCCTGTCAGATCGAAGACTTCCTTTGTGTTCTTTCGCTATATTATTAGTTATAGCAAACTAGTGGAGTAACGTCACAAAAAATAAGTGAATATCGTGATAATAAAACACCAAGATGTTCAATAAAAATCAATACGGCAGCATGTTATTTCAAGTACTCATTGAAACTGTAGTTAACTCATGCTAGCTCTCTAACTAAATGGAAACATTCGGATGTTTTAATGTAAACCAAAGGAAATTTCAAACGTTCTAATGTGTCAACCGAAACTTTGCAAAACAGTTTACAAGAAATGGTGAAGCCGTCAACATTAGTTGATTATCTGTAAGATTAGTTCCCTGTTTAATTGTCAAAACACTTTTTTTTAATAATAATAAAAAGTAGATAGTGACGGGACGAACAAGTTGTGCGCCTGATGGTAAGCTACACGCCTATCTACAACAGTTGCAGTGCCACTCAGAGCTTTAAATCGCAAAAATCTGAGGGGCTGCACTGCGCCCGTCACGCCGAGACATAAGTTGACAAGTCCCATGTGCCTGTAATTTCACACTGATGTGCTCAACAAAGTAACGGTTTTTATCATTATTTTCCAGATTTTCTTTATCTCTCTTATTTTTCACCTTCTGCTTCGGCCAAAACTGGAGATGGATAATTAATAATGACCTTTTTGACTGCGTTGCCGGTATTTCTTACAAAGGTCAGCCAATCGGAGTTGGCGTATTCTTCGACGTCAACCTCCTCATGACCTCAGCTAACGCTCTGGAACCATATAAGGACTATCTGAACAAACTGAAAGTTCATGCTATTACCGGTGGATACGAAAATAGTACCGCTTTTAATGTTTCATGTGTAATGACACCGTACATTGTAAATAGAGAAAATTTTTGGAAATCTACTGGAAACGACGGGCGGCATTGTTCAATACACGATCTTCTGATTGTGTTTGTTCAATCGGGTGAATACTGTTTAGCTCCCGAAGCAGCGAACGCGAGTGCGCGACACGCATTCAGCGTATATCTCGCCCGACCATCAGATCGCATAACACGCTATGATTTCCATATTCCCGGCTTCGGATACATTGACAAGGACCATATCAACGAAATGAATACCTTGGAAGTTGAAATATTTAGTCATCGAGAGATGGCGTTAGTGGAGTGCAACGAGTATATTCCTGAAGAATGGGGCCGGTTCATCTGCTTAAGGAACCTTTATAACGTGACCGGAGTACAATCGGGAAGTCCTTTGCTGCAAAATGGTTTGATCTATGGCATCGGAAGTTTTTCTGTTGAAATGGGAAACGAGAAAATTTTAGTATTCACCGACATCAGGGACTATGTGACTAATTTGAATTATTGTCTGAAGCCAGATCAAAAATATTTCCGCTGGTGGTCCAAGTACTGGCCGAAAGAGGAGTAAAATTAAAACCAGCACCATCTTTTAAGGGTTCAAAAGTAACTCGTTAGCGTGAATAGTTTTTTATCATAAAGAGAAATATTCCAGCGAAGGAGTTTGAAGATCACTCCTTCTGTATGAAGATCACTTCTTCACAGCACTTTTTCGAAGTTGTGTTCGATTTTCTTGAAATCGAATATTAATTGGATAAGACAGTACTAGTACCCGGTGTTAGATAAGAGAGTGTATCAATGTTATCTATTTATGTGGTGTCAATAATGTATTTATTGGAAATTAGATACACCAACCCGGTTATAGCTTATGCGACAAATGTTTGTGACTAAGATTGCAAGCTGTAAAAGTAATTTACCGACATGACTATGAAAACTTTTAGGTAATTTATAAGATTCAATTTATGTCAATAAATGGGTTCGAAAGAGTCGCACACATCCCTTGGAGTATGGGCCGGGCACTGGCAACCTATTACAAACTCGATTTTTTTTCGAAATAACCGAAAACGAATTATAACGAAAGCGTTGTTCTTTCAGGATATGTTGGATGTTTATCGCAAAGGCACCATTATGTTCAGTTTAATTAAGTTAGGTTTAAGAGAGGAAACATTTTCCTCTCAAAATTACTTTCGAAATTAAAAAAAATCCAGTAAACGTTATTTCTGGAAAGTGTCATTTCGGACTACTGATAGGTAACCACGGGCACTAATATGGGACTTCACGTCTATCGACACACTTGCTCCATCCCATCTCCAGCACACCGGCAAGATCCTGCTTCGCTCCACAGCCGAGCTGACGGAAAAGTAATAAGTGACAAGGCTTCGGCTTCGGCCGCTTATTTGCACCCTTTGGAGTCAAAACTCTTAGCCCTTGGGGTCCCGGTGCCCATTATTTCTACAAAATTTTATAAAAAAAATGAATAGACCACACCAGCTTAATAGCCATAGCTTTCCTTGGGCACCTTGCCGCGGGAACCCAATTTTATTCATGTAATTTGATCCTAGTTTTAGTTCACAGTATTTAAGCTTTTATTGTATTTTTATTCTACCTTACTTGTCTAAATTTATTTTTAATTCATATTTATTTCAATAATACAAAATATGCCGCGTAGCATATGCCACAATTATAGCAACCAAAAGAAAAAAATACACCAATACGCCAAAAGTAAATATGATGCTGCGGCGGTAAGCAGTGGGCACTAGACCCAGAAGATTACTATACTTCGAGTTGCCTGCATTCGTTAGCATAATCTGTATTTCCATATCAGCAAATTATATGCATATAAAATAACATGTCTCTTTTAAATTTAATTTGTTTCACATTTAATCTTGATTCAGTCTTATAATTCCAATTTCCAGCTCCAGAATATCAAAGCATATTGAAATATCAGAAATCCTGTATACAATATATCCGTAATGGGACGTTGCCCAGTAATCTGCACACCGTCGTTATTGCAGCATTAGATCAAGGTGTCCATGCCATTATAATATAGTATTTCCATAATGTATCAAATTTCAAGTTTGTAACTGAGACATCTATGCTAACTGAGAAAAGAGCTGACGATCTTTAAGAAGAAACACCAAAGTAGAATTAATGCAGTAGAAATGAGACCTTTGAGAAATATGGCTGGATTGACTCTGATGGATAAATTACGGAACAGTGTGATAAGAGAGCGTTGCGGCGTGGAAGAAGATGCCAAAGTCAAATAATCATTTATTCCATAGGTAAAATTTTTACACTTGAAAACGTCATTTTAAACTACTGCTCGTTCACTACGCAGACCTCCCTGAGAAGAACGAGCTAGAAACTCTAGGGATTGCTCTTTTCAAATAAACTTAAATGCTATGGAATACACTTTGAATCATAATTGTGTGGAATCTCTTGTTGTCCTTCCATACTTCATTA
Organism: Hyposmocoma kahamanoa; assembly: GCF_003589595.1. Lineage (NCBI taxonomy): Eukaryota > Metazoa > Arthropoda > Insecta > Lepidoptera > Cosmopterigidae > Hyposmocoma > Hyposmocoma kahamanoa. Next base: position 1,028,048 of record NW_020653762.1, read on the forward strand.
TCTAAAACATAATCTCCAATTTTGTAATATGACTTTTCAATTAAAATACTTTTAATGTAAGTTTTAAACTTTGGAAATGATAATCCTAATATATTCTCCAGAATCTTATAATAAAAACGTATACAGTACCCCATAAAAAAGTTGTTTACCTTAGTTAAACGAAATCGTGGTAACATGAGTTTGGACTTAGTTCTAACGTTAATATTATTATTATCTTCTTTCTTAATGAAATCATGTATATTTTTACGGACATACAAAATATTTGACTAAATTTACTGCGATGCTACAGTCATAATACCAATCTTCTTAAACTTTTCTCTGAGAGAAACCCGAGAACATAAACGGTACACAGAACGAATCGCTCGCATGTAGTGGCAAAGATAGAGAAAGGGATGCTTAGCTGGTTCGGACATGTACAGAGAGAATGAACGAAAGAAGATTGACAAAATAGATTTATAAGGCGAGGGTGAGTGGGCAAGTCCAAAATTACTCCACTAGTTTGTTATAATTATTAATACAAAGATCGAACACTCAGAAAAAACACTCAGAAAAAATTCCTTCGATCCGGTCGGATTCGAACCGACGTCTTCTTGCATACCGTGCCAGACGCTATACCAACTAAGCCACGGAACGAACCAACGGACCTCACGAATTTTTCTATGTGCTTGCGTCGTGTCTTTGTACTTGGTCTTTCAACGACTTTTTAGTCGTAGCGCCATCTATGAGAAATTTATGAAAGATTTATCATCTAGTTAGTACCTTTACAGCTACCAGTCCTGGCGAGAGATGTCGCTATTCACTGTATTAATTAAATTTTTATTGAATTGATATTCAATTATCTTTTGTGAAATTACTCCACTAGTTTGTTATAATTATTAATCTCATATAATTATTTGTCAATATAAGTTGAGTCTAGAGATTAAGTCTCAGGGTAATGGGTGCAGTGGCAATGCCGGTCAGATCTTTGCAATTTAAATTTCTGAGTAGCACTGCGACTGCTATGGGGAGACGTGTCGCTTACCACCAGGCGCACGACTTGTTCGCACCTTCACTTGGTATCATAAAAAAAATACGGGTAGACACAGACAAAGGTTTTAGACATAACTTGTAATACAGAGTCGGTAGTCAAAAATGAATAAAATAAGCAAAAATAGTTTATTTTTAAACTGACATGGACAGTTGAAATGAAACGCGTCTCTATGATTCTCGACAACAACGTATCGAATCCATAAATATTGTTTGAAAATTGATCTCGGCTATTCATTTTGAGCAGGTTACAAATTGTGCAGTATTTTATTTCGCAGCTTAGGAAGCGCCATGCTCCTTTCCAAGAAATATTTCTCTCTGTTTTCAGTACTACTACTGTACTGGTGACGAAAATTCACAACTTGTGGTATCCATGCTTTACCATTTCACGCTTTAATTTGAGCGACCTAAATGGCTAAACTATAAAATCTTGTTTCCAATAATTTCGGAAAATAAACGTGACCTCTTGTCCTGTAAAGAATCCGAATTGTTGGCTTGTTTGAAAAAACAAATATACGCGAGTTAGTTCCCAAAAAAAATGAAATTTCAAAATGTATAGGAAACATTTGTAGTAATCACGAAAATTTAGACGAAACCTAAGATTTTCGTTAAAGTTTATTTGTTTATCTTTACGTTAACAAAGGTATCTCGCTATGGAACTAAGTCTACGCTATGTCACAATATTCGATTTTGAAACTTAACCCCAGTATCTTGACCACCAATAGAAATTCTGTACGTATCCGCTAATACGTTTGCAAATATGTAAGTGTTCTGAATAACCTCTAACGTCGGTAAAGACTAAAATATGTTCATTTCCTTTTTGTAAAGCAAAACTTCCGATCCCGTATATCAGACCCCGGTGCAATAAAGGGGCCCCCGACTGTACTCCTACAACATCGAAATCGTTTTTTATGCAAATAAATCTTCCCCATTCTCTGGGAATATAAAAGTCACAATCCACTCGAGTGCCGTAACCATACCAGTCAACCTCTAATTGGTTCATTTTTTCCACATGATCTTGGTCCACAAAGCCGAAAGCGGCCACTGTAAAAAACGATTTAAGTAGGCCATGATGTGGTCGGGCTAGGTACGTGCTGAACGCCGTCCGGTACGTTGCATTGCTCGCTTCTGGGCCAAAGTGTCCATACGTCGCCGGGCAAAAGAGTACAAAAAGGTCATGTACTGGACAATGATGCCCATCCAATCCAATTGACATCCAAAATTTTTTTCTTTCTATTCGGTAAGGCGTAATTCCACATGTGCAATAATAAGATTTACCTGGATACCAATATCCGTAAATACCGTAAACCATAACTTCATACAAATTGGTTTTCAAGTACATTTCTCCTACAGTGGCAGTTGTAAGCACAAGATCTCTATCAAAAAGTATGCCTGCTCCTGATGATTTTCCACGAACCGTAATAGCAACAACAAAATCGTAATGGTCATTTCTACCCAGCCACGAGAATGAACTATCAGCAACTGTGACATCGGCAAAACTGAATATGAAGTAGACACAAAACCTGAAATTAAAACAAGAAAGTATATGTAAATTTTACATATTAGACAATATTTTTTTATTACATTGGTACATTCAGAGAGAAGCCTTTATCAATGCCTATTTTCATCTTTTAAAGGAAGTAGTGCCAGGTTTCTGGTCCGGAGGCAATAAGGTGAACTGACAGTAAGGCATAAACCTTCTCCGCAGCCCCTAAGCTGTAGCGTCCGTACAATTTTTACTTTTATTGTTACACTCATCTCTCGCGCTGCCTAAAAAGTTCTTGTGTATATGAAATATCTGATAACGAGGGTCTCGGACGGATGGTGCTTGATTGGCAGAATATCTGGCACGGATTGCCTAACGGTGCTGGTTCGCAGCCAGTCACATCGAATGAATTTTTCTTAGTGTTTCGACTTTTGCTATAATAATTATAACAAACTAGTGGAGTAATTTCACAAAATATAATTGAATATCACAAAACATCAATAAACGTACGTAATAAGACGACAGTCTTTTTTGCTTAACCCAAAAAAAGTGACATTCGAACTTTCGTTCGTAGCGGACTCCAAGTTTGACTATGTGAAATTATAGAAAATGTTTCAACAAATTTATTTTCTTATGTATGTTTTTTTACACATTCATCCCGCACTAGTGAAACCCTGTACCGCGGGTGCCATGTACCTAGAGAACCAAAAATGTAGGCCATACAAATATTTCTCCCGGCCCGGGCATCGGACCTGGGACATCTGCGGGGCAGACCAGCATGGTAACCGTTCGATCACGGGGGCAGTTTATTTTATGTTATGTCTAAATATAATATATATCTATTTAGTGGACAAAAATGTTCCTTGACCAAAGAATCTTGACGCAGCTTTTCCAAAAAATATGGAGATGCTTTTAAAAGTTTTAAAATACCTCTATAATATTTTGAATACACTGTTTTCTGTTACAATACAATACAATACAAAAATTCTTTATTGTACACCAAAAAAGGAAACAAATACAATACAATTAAATTAAAAATAAGCGGTGGTACAATGGGCGGTCTTATCGCTTTAAGCGATTACTGCCAGACAACCTTTGGATGGAAGTAATTATATAATTCACAGGAAAAAGACGGCGGTGTATGAAGAATTACTAATCAACAGATAAAAATTGATAAATAAATGCAAATATACATATATTTATAAATAAATAATAAAACCAATACACATATGTGAATATCGTAAACTACTATATATTCTTATACTTACAAATATAAAAATTTCTAAAACGTAATTTCAAAACATAAAAATACCTAAGCAGTCCAGGTCACACTAAATTAAGGTAGTGTATTATTACATCAATCAAGTCACATAAAACGCAGAAGACGTGGTTAAATTCATTTTTAAATATTTTAATTTATTTAAAAGGTACGTAGTCTAACTCAGACGTGGCCAGTTGCTCTGCCTCTGTTTAGCGATCCTACAGAATGTTTGGCGTCTCTAAAGTATTACGTAACAAATTTCTCTGTTTCTTTCTAACATCTATAACTTTAATATTATTCAATGAGATTTGATTTTGTTTTCAAATCAAATAAAATGTTTCCATTTAATTTTCGATACTTATCGAGAAGCCTTATAAACTACTTAAAAATAAAATTTACACAAAATGGTTAACCTGAGAACTACATCCTATTTTAATCGGCTTAAAAATAGAATTACTTACAAATATATACGTGAGTGGTCGTCCATGATGATTAATAATATAACATACTGTAATATTGTGAAGACTGCGACTTCTTTATATACTGTGATCTCGCATAATTACAAGAAAATTTTTAAACATCCTTTGGAATGTCAATAACATTTGAAGTAAACGAAGAGCCAGAAATAATACACTGTTACCAATAAATCAATCACACTTAAAATATTTGTCTGCATTTTTTTCAAACGTCTCATTAAAATTACAAGATAATGTAACACTTCTTATGCTCTAAATACATCAACACAGCCTTACGTAGCTGGAGTAAAGGGCATCGTTTAATTCCTGGGGAGTCAAAAGTACAGTACCCGGCGATAAATATTGCACATCGACATTTGGAAAGAGACAATCGGCTAATTTCGGCTTCGTAGAGCGTTATCTCTGTCGCACGAAATACAAACAGTCCGGTATCTATTAGGAGCTGTTAAACAATTTTAATTTGCTTCTTTTAATAATTCTTTTTATTCTTTGTATAAAATACACCAATTTTTCTATAAGTGATGGCTTTAGGTTCGGGGAAAATAAAATAAAAAAAATATGTTCACATTATGTTTACGTATTTAATTACTTTGGAAAATTACAGCTGTAGTGTACATAATAAACACCATTGTACCTATTGTTAAAGTGAGACATTGTAATAAAAATAATAATAATTCTAATTCTCAATTACTTCCATTTCACTATCTGTGCTCTCAAAGAGGTCAATATCACTGTCACTATCAGCCGTATTTATCACTAGTCTATCAGTGTAATTGTCTAAACCGTGTTGAATGCTTCTATATTCATTCTCACATTTGATTGCGTGACCGCAAACCTTTTTCCACTCTTCAGCCCCGATCATGTTTACTTTTTCAGTCAATAACGTTTTTACTGTAGTTAAATTCATACTCACATTTCTAGAGGCTACATAGCCTTTTAGTTGAGACCATATATTTTCAATTGGATTAAAATCCGGATGATACGGTGGCAATCGCAACACAGTGTGCCCATGTTCGGCAAGTACTTTGTCCACGGAAAACTCTGTATACCTCTCCTTGTGCTGACATATAATAGCGTAAATCTGGGTTTTTGTTAATTTTGGATCAACTGGAATTTCGTGTCTGTTTAACCAGTTGATCATTTCCTGTTTAATGGTGTTTGAGTTGGGGGGTATTTCAACATATTTATTGTGATAAGGTGCGTTGTCGATAACTAGAACGGAATCACTGGGTATATTTGGGATTAATTGATTAACCAGCCATTTCTCGTAGTTATCGTTATTCATTTCATTGTGATAGTCACCTGTAGTATCCGTGGATTTATACGTTAAAAAGGCACCGGGTACAAAGCCTTTTTCATTTCGAGCCTGAACTATTATCAAACGTTGACCTTTTGAAATTGGCTTTTTTACTCCTTTTTTCTTATCATCACTCCAAGATTTCCCTTTAGTGTGGGATGTATGTATGTAAGACTCATCCATGTAGACGATATTTTTTCCTGTTTCGCGAAATTTGCGTATTTTATCGAGGTATTCCATTCGTTTGAGACTTACATCGTGCTTTTCCATTAAAACTTTTCGATTATCTTCCATTTTAGTAAACCGAAATCCCATCTCGTGAAGTATTTTTCTCAACGTCTTTTCAGACCAATTGTAATTAATAGCATCAGATAATTTAGCTTTTAATGATTTTATTGTTGGCAGTTCATTAAATCGTAAGTGAAAATCATACACCATTCTTCGTACAACATCATAATCAAAATCGTCCATATCCAAACGAAATAGCTTTTTTGGTCTCCCTTTTTTGGAGTGCTAAACTTAATTTCAGTAGAATGTGTTTCAGTACTGACTTCGTTTAATATATTGTTCAAAGTTCTTCTTGAAATTCCAGTGGCATTTGCAACTCGCGCTTGAACCTTCTTAAAATAACAACTTACAGATGTTAAACAACGACTGACAAAACGTCACGTAGGTAGTGTGCGACAGAGATAACGCTCTACGAAGCCGAAATTAGCCGATTGTCTCTTTCCAAATGTCGATGTGCAATATTTATCGCTGGGTACTGTACCTAGTTTTTTAATTTACTTCGAGTGACCTAGACAAACTCAAACAGCCAGTTTTTAAATCTAGTTTGTGCAAAAAGATGAAAGTTTAACAAATCAAACAAATTATTACTAAAACAAAACTTAAAAATAATCACAAAAGCAAAAAAGATAATTTTCTCAAATATGCTCCGAAATGTTTGCATTACTTTCAAAAAACGAACACGAAGTTTGTCATTAATGGACCGTGCGACTTCTTCCCGGCCAAGGCCTGCAAAGTTAGTATGAAAATCCATTACTGTCCTCTTCTCTAAACTTTTAAATGTACCTACTAACTAATAATGAACTATGTAAACAGGCAAAAAAAACTCATACAGCCAACTGCCCTGTGTTCATAACTGACTTTGACGAGAATTAAAAATACATAGGTATTTTTAGGTGTTACCACCATTTTCTTTTTTTTAAGTAAACACTAAATATTTTTTTCTGAGTGTTCGATCTTTGTATTAATAATTATAACAAACTAGTAGAGTAGTTTCACAAAAAATAATTGAATATCAATTCAATAAAAAATTAATTAATACAGTGAATAGCGACATCTCTCGCCGGGACTGGTAGCTGTAAAGATATGTACTAACTGGGTGATAAATCTGTGTGGCGCTACGACTAAAAAGTCGTTGAAAGACCAAGTACAAAGACACGACCCAAGCACATAGAAAAATTCGTGAGGTCCGTTGGTTCGTTCCGTGGCTTAGTTGGTATAGCGTCTGGCACGGTATGCAAGAAGACGTCGGTTCGAATCCGACCGGATCGAAGGAATTTTTTCTGAGTGTTTTTTCTGAGTGTTCGTTCTTTGTATTAATAATTATAAACACTAAAGTGTTTCGGTATTCTTTTGCTTTTCGTCTTTTTTGTTTTTTGGTCGCCAAAATGGGTGCTAGTGAGAAGAGCGATAACGAAAATACATTAATAGATACACAATCAAACGCATCATCAGAAGTTCAGCAGACTACTATTAACGTGTCTGGATAAACAATAACATTTTGTTCTTAGCGATTGTCCTAACACGTCAAATATTACTTTTAATATACACATATGCATTTTCCTATCTTTAGTATTTTATTATTTCCGCACATTGTTTGAGAAAAATTCTATACATGCCTCGGCGGGAACGGGCATTGCTTGACTCGTATTAATACAAGGCCTCGCTGGCGCTCGTCTCTCATACAACTCATACTCGTCCAGCAATCCCTTACTTCCCGGCCTCTGCAATAATGTACTATATAATTTACCATTATAATTAATTCATCAAAGTATTTTCATTACGAAGATCTAAGATTACACTCCGTTTTACTTCCGCGCCTTTTCAGCATAGAAGGTGGCACCACAAGATTTTCCCGCGTTAGTGCGTTTGTGTATGGACCGTAGTAGTGATGCGAAATAGCACATAAATCGTTCGAAAGACGCTCATGATTGCCAAAGATCGCTAAACGTGGCGTTTTGTTTGTCGTGTCTGGTTGAAAAAAAAAATACCTCGAAAACTTCAGAATTTTGGTTCCTGTTTTTGGTTGTATGGCGTAAACGATTGAAATGCTTTTTTCTCGCATTTGAAGTGAAAAGTAAAGTTTTCACTTCAAGCCTAAAAACCTAATATAAACCCTCGGAGTAATAGACACCCTCGCTAATTCTCGACTAGTTAACCACCTCAGCTTGGCTCGTTTTAGTCCCTCGTTAAAAAAACATACTATTATGCAATAGACTGCCGTAACCAACGATAAGCAGTCATTCTGTAGTTTAATAAAAAATCCGCTGCATGGCATTGATCCAATTTTAGTAAACACTGAATCGCGATGTTATATGTTTTCCCTAAAATTTGACCGATTTTTTTTTTTCATGACAAATAAGGAATGCTGCTATCGTCGTAGTTCGTGTCCTGAGAAAAAAAGGCTATTCTGAATTAATCGTTCTTTTTAACCGACTTCAAAAAGGAGATGGTTCACAATTTGACTCATTTTTTTTACGCGATTATTTTTTTGTTGGAAAGAGGGTACCTCAGTCTTGGTTCCATTTAAATTTGAAGAAAATATTCCACCTCTAAAGATGGCAAACTAGGAGATCAGTTTTCGTGTACTTTCCGGTAACCGATTTCAATAAAAATTAGCAACTTTTGAGGTCGATTTTTTTAATAAAAAAAGTTATAATTGCTACATCGTTCGTTCGTACTGCTGTTACTGCATCTGCCACTATAGTATTAAGGTGAAAGAATATGGGATGTAAGTATACAAGTATGGGAGTATGGGAATATAGTATGGGATTTTACCCTAGTTGTGTTACCATAAAATATGCGTAATATAAACAGGCTACTCTTATCTGATTTGGTGTACTCGTCTAAACCTAAGAATCCATAAATATAAAGGTAGATAGTATTTCAAAACTGTCTCAGGGTGACGGGCGCAGTGGCAGATCTTTGCAATTCAAAGCTCTGAGAGGCATTGTAACTGTTATGAACAGGAGTGTAGCTTACCATCAAGCGCAAAACTCGTTCATCCCGTCACTTGATGTTATAAAAAAATCAAGTGTTGTTAGGTCAATGGTTGTTAAATAAAAGAGTTGTGTTTATATGTGTGTGTATTGTATTGTTTTCGTACAACAATAAAAGTTTTATCGATTTGACATCGGAAGTAGATGGCTTCTGATGCCCCATACTGTAGGGATGACTCAATGACGGGACTTATGTATCCCTATTTACAATAGTGTTATTGCATCTGACAGGGATAATCTTCGCGTATAGTCACTAATGGAATTGGGACAATACCCGCCACGTGTTCCGTCTACGTGTTGATCATTGCATCTCCATGTAACCTTTTTTTTTAATTAATACTCTGGGAGAGTCTTCGTACAAATATCTAAGTCAAAGGTAAATAATCTTTATATCATAGGTACGCAAATGACAATTGAAATTATTATATTGATTAAACTCTACTGCTCGTAAGGCAGATTCCCTCTAGAAGAATAAGCAAGAAACTGTAGGGGTTGCTCTTTGTAAATAAACATTTGTATACATTTATCATTTACAATATTTATTCTAAACATTATAAGCTCTTTGTTCTTACTTACTCCTCTATTTTCATAGCAGTAGAACTCCTTGTGATATGTAACCTATTTCTGCCATCAAGCAGTAATGTGAGCATTGCCCGATGCTGGTGAATTATAGGCACAAGGGACTTGTCAACTTACGTCTCAGGGTGGCGGGCGCAGTGGCACTACTCATAAGGTCTTTGAGATTGAAACCTTTGAGTGGTACTGCAACTGTTATAGACAGGCCTGCGCTTACCACCAGGCCGACGACTTGTTCATCCCGTCAATTGGATGTAATAAATTCTCATTCATTGTTAATGAAATGCCTTCCCTTTTATTTCCAATCGCAGTATCCGCAGTCATTTAAGAATGCATCATCATTCATCATTCCGCCATTCCGCCCTTCGCCTCAGTTTGCAACGCTGACGGCCATCTTGTGTCACTGTGCGACAATACACGCTCAACTCTCTGGGTGGATACGACGTAATAGATATGGCAAGCAGAAAGATAACAGAATGTACCAATACCATAAACTACGGAATACACTGGTGTACGGGTGCCACAAGTATGAAAATAATCTCTAGAAGCACTACCCAAAACACTCAGTTTATTAGGTACGTATATCTACATAGCATACATTACCTGAATGCGTGAAGAAATAGATTTCTCACAGATGGTGATACGGCAAAAAAGTCGTTAAAATCCACAAACAAAGATTTGCAAAAAGCATACGGTTTGAATGGTCTGACACTTTGTGCTGAAGGATGTTTGTTCCAATCCAGCCAGATCCAAGTAATTTTTATAAGTGTTCGATATTTGTATTGACAATTATAACAAACTAGTCGAGTAATTTCAGATAAATAATTAAATATCATGGTGGTTCAACATCGTGGCATTCAATAAAGGTAAAAATTGTAGCATACATTGTTGCAGAGGTGGGGTTTTTGGCATCGCCGTAGTTGGGCAGAGTGTTCATGAAAATAAAAACGAACGTTTAAATGTTAAAATATAAACTTTATTTTCTCATTATTTCCGTAGAATGTTATACTAAAACGTATACATTGTTTGTAATTGGTTTAACTAAGCAGTTCTGTACAGTATTCTTAAACACTGACACGTAGAAATATGGTATGTTGCAAGAGTGAAATAAAATTCTATGGGCTAATTTTGTACACACGGTGACACGCTACAGTTCACCAACGTCACTCTCAATGACACTGAACATCGTATTTGAATCTATTGAAGCGTAAACAACAATATGCTTGACTGTACACCATAATATGTCTGCACATGTGTAGAACATTCTTAGGTATATATGAAATGAAATGATTTTTTTTTTATACAAGAGCAAGTACATATACATTATCACCCTATCTCCGAAATTAGGCGAACCTGTACCTTGGGAGAAGGTACCTTCCCAATCAATGGTCACAATTCAAGTATGCATAAGCATAAGGTAATTATATTATTATAAAAGTAATATGCCAGATGGTAGCAAATTCTAGGACGTAACTATTGTGAGTGTTAGTGTGTG
>NW_020653762.1:1038958-1091148 GCF_003589595.1 Hyposmocoma kahamanoa
ATATTTTATAGTTCTTGTTTGAGACAGGTGTTCGCATGTACATACATATATAACAATCATAATGTATATATAAACTTTGGATCGAACTTATCACAACTGGTATATATTTGAATTCAGATCTCAAGTGACAAGCTTAACATGCATTTGACTCTATATGTAAGAAATAAATAGACTTTCAATCTGTCATTGACGTAACTGGTTTCAATACTGAGTGTTACACCTTCAGCGCGTCAAAGATAGGCAGAGGACATTTTGTGTTATTACTCAATGGTAATAACACAAGTAATTACACCTTATATTAATATATAAGGTGTAAATTTAAAATGTTTTAATTGGGTCTCAAAGCATTGCAATTTATACCGTATTTCAATTGAAATAGCGTAATATATACTTTGGTTTTAATGTCCTGTATCTTACCGCCGGTTTGTGCTGGTAAATCACAAACAGATTTAAATCTACTAAGGTGGCGGTGGCGCCAGTGGTCGACAAGCACCACTGTTCGACATCTTGTTTTTAAATTCATTTCTAATAAGATTTAAGACAAAATTACAAACATGTTTCTTAGTGGTGGTAAGTGTTAATTACTGGGTGGGTGTCCATTATTGGTGAGTGTCGATAAATGATTGGTTAATATGTTTAAAAACAAGAAGATTATTTAAAATTTAAAGACACATGTCGATTATTTACCTTGGAAAAAGGATAAAGTTCAAAATAAAAATTTATCCTCCAACCATCCTTTAATTTGTTAGTGAAATAATATCAGTGATCCACCGTGCTAACATCGCTTTGTTCTGCAGCTTTTTTAAAAAACAATATCGATTTTATTTTTACTAAGAACTTGCATAATCAATTTCACAATGTTATTGAAAGAGACGTTATTGTTTTGTTATTTTAGAAACTAGTCTATAAAATTTGTTTTCACTCTTTTGATTAATCTATGTACTATTGTTCTTTGGTATATTATAATATTAATGTACAATGTATTATAAATAAATAGGTGATACAGTTTTCCTGAAAACGAGACATTCAATGTGTACCAATAAGGTTCATTTCAGTTCGGAATTGTATTTATTATATTTTATGTATCACTTTTCAAATTTCCGTAAATATCAAAGTATTAAGAAATGAAAATTGGACGCAATTATGCTAAAATGATCCAACATACAAAATACGTAAAAGCCATATGTTTATGAAGCAAAATTTATAATTGTACATTGGATTAAATTGGCGTGATCTACGTATCATCTATCTTGTTCATTACAATCAGTTTGAAAATGTGCTGGACAGGAATGGTACAGAGTTACGAGCACGTCAAATTTGACACTTAGGGTGGCTTCAAACAAGACACTTGTAGAAGCGCTGCAATCGCGTGTCTGTAGTATGTACTTCAGTAATTCAAAGTTTATATTTTTTTATCGTTTAGCGACTGTAATGTCTAGCAGTTCCCACTGGATCGTGACGACTATTTATCTGTTCGCAGCAGCCGCTTTGTCGTTTGTACGACAGAATCGTTTGATACCCAGCAGTTTTGTTGGATGAGACATCAATAATAAAATGTGTCTTGACAGTCTGTTGTTATAACTCCAAAATAGTCGTGAACAACTATTTAAATATACAAGACACGACACGAACTGCACGACTATCTGTCGTCACGTCAAAATGGGAACGCAGCTTAACTAAGACTGCGAAAGTGGCGCGTGCGTGTCACAACAATGGCGCTTCTAAATATTGTATGAAATGTATTGCACTTCTATAAGCCGCCCTTATGGTTTAAATTCAACTCTATTCTACAAAGTGTCAAATTTGACGAGCTCTTGGCTGTACATGAATTAAATAATCTATCGGTGAGATGAAGTCATAAAAAATTATAATAAGTGCTTAGACACTACACAAGGTCTTTTATGTACATTTGTATTTCTATTAATTACGTAGTACTTTAATGTATGTCACGACCAGCTTTCATGCGAAAGTTATTGTGAGAATGTGTCAAAACTATGGAGAGACAGACTGAACATCTTTTGTTAAACCCTTGTTCATCTGTTGTCATTTATGTATATAAATAGCTACCCACTAGGTAAGCACAAAATGTTATTCTTATGCTATGTCTGGTGAATCTCCCACTCCTAAAACACAGGGCTTTGGACCCTTGGAATAATAACGTAGAACTAAACTAACATAGAATGATAGTTTCATATCAAACGAACTGTCACAAGTGAGGCAAAAGTCAAATTCATGTAGGCTAGTTTTAGTAGTAGGTTAATTTTTAGTTTTAGTGAATATTTATATAAAAATACAAGTTGAAACGCGTTACTTCCTTGTGGAATGTGATGTTAGTATCTATTTTATGTTTGTATGACGTATTTTTACACTCATTTACCGCACATTTTGTCATTTTAAGCTAAAATTCTTGAGCTGTTCGCGGTGCAAGTTGGCCTTGAGCACTGAAGGCCCGCCCGCTCGTGTAGGCTCATTGGGAGCGCTTCAATTTGCCTCACTTAGCATGTGCGGACTAGGTTTCTATGCATTATTATTCTAAGTTTGGACCATTGTTATTGTAAGCGTCATAGAGGTAAATTTGATTCTCAAAATGTAAACCTTGAACGTACACTATTAAAGTTCATTTCTTTTTACAATTGGTGGAGTGCCCTCGCGCCCCGCGTCCCGCAAAACAATCGGGAAGGATAGACTTATCGCGGTTTGCCTATAGCGTCGTGGTATGATTAATCTTAGTGTTCCAATTACGTCAATACCAAGTTTTTTTTTATATTTATAATATCAAGCGACGGGACGAACAAGTGTGCTACACGCCTGTCCATATCAGTAAAAGGTCTGAGCGGCACTACTATCGCGCCCGTTACCCTAAGACATAAGTTGACAAGACCCATGTGCCTATAATTTCACCGGACCTTTACCTTTCAAAAACGAAATGCAATATAGCTGACATTACTGCTTGTCGGCAGATATAGGTAAAGGGGCAGTACTTGCCTGGACGAGTTTATTCACAAAGAGCTCTACAGCCACTAAATACCAAATTATAATATACTTAAATTAATTCAAACGATGATCATTTAAGAATCCTAAGCAGACTTTGGAATCTACTATTTACTGCTTAGAACAGTATGACTATAGATAAAAATGATGCGACTACAGTTTCCCATCTATACTGTCTTGTATCTACTACTCGTGTACACAGTGAGTGTGGTGCGTTGACAAAAATGACTAACAATGGTAACGCCGCAGGGAGTCGAGACGAGGGTAGTCATCGACAACAAAAGAGGCTAGACAGATATGTCTTTCCTTAAGCCTGTCAACGGTTGTTTGGCTGTCAACCCATCACCGTGGAATCGTTCGACATATCGGGAAAAGATTAAAAAATCAAACCTTGACAACGAAACTGAAACTTCTGAAAATCTTTAATGAACGATATATATCGATGCCTTACTTTCTCAAACTCGTATCTTATAAAGAGTCAGTCAGTCAGGCGATGCCCAAACTTTCTACTTATTTAAATTTCTTATCAAGGGTGTTAATATGTATACATTACTTTAAGTATAAGTGAAAGCGAATGTGTGAATAAAAAGGAAATATGATGTGAAATTAGCCTGCAAAATTTGCATTCACAATCCAATTTTTGCATTTCAGTAACTTTGTACTTTTAAATACGAGTTTGAGAAAGTAAGGCAACGATATATACCTTTAAAAGTAGTGGTAAGTACTGTAGAGCTCCTTGTGAAAGAGTTCGTCCAGGGAAATAATGCCACATTGCCTATTTCTGCCGCCTAGCAGTAATGTTAGCATTAAGTTAGGGTGGTGGTGAAATTACAGACACATGGGACTTGCCAACTTATGTCTCAGGGTGTCGGGCGCAGTGGCAGTGCCCCTCAGATCTTTGTAATTTAAAGCTCTGAATAGCACTGCAATTGTTACGGACAGGCGTGTCCCTTACCAGTAGAGGCGCAAGATTTCATAGTCCCGTCGCTTGATATCACAAAAAAAATAGAAAAACTCCCAGTGGAAAAGCTGGTGCCACCATGTATCTGTGACTTAATTTCTCAGTTATGAAATTTATAGCTATGCCTTTCGCTGAAGGAAAACATGATGTGAAAACTTGTATGTCTAATATCCAAGTATTGTGAACCGTCACAATTCTTGGACCAGGATAGCAAACAAAGGCCTAAAACTTTCTCCTTCAGCACCGGAATATACTAGACATATTTGCGCAAATGAAACTCTAGGATTAATTACGCCACATCAGTACTCTAACAGAAGCGGTAATTATTTGGACTAACTTATGCAGTAACTTCAATATGAAAACAAGAAAGTGACATACTACTTTATGATATTCTTTAACCATTTGAAAACGATTGCATACACAAAAAACCGTGCACCTACTACGTAACCTATCCAATAGGCAAAACGTCACATTTTGCAATAATTTATACCACACAGTAACCTTCGCTGCATACATTCAGTATCACTTGGTAGAAAACCTTGCACGCAAACACCTAGTTCATGAGCTGTATACAAATTCGGTACTATAGATTAGCTTGCGGCTTCGAATCAAATTAGGTACTTTGGTCTTTCCTCGCACATTATTCTCCGGATCAAGCTAATTCTACAACTAACGATGTGCTCTAACACGGATAGATAAGGTTCATTCTTATCATCACCGATCAACCAGATGCGGCAAAAATATCGCGCTTATATTTTAAAATGTTTAGCTTCTATTATTGTTCTTGAGTATCGAACTTGAAATAGAAAATGGATGTTTTAAATCAGAATGAACAACGTTTTTGTTTGACACCTGACATTGTATCTGATTTTCATTCAAAATGCCCGGTGTCGATCGAAGCGATATACCGACATATTTGCTATAAGCAATACTGCATATATACACGATCAGGTTAAGGCATCTTCGCGCATCAACACGATTTATAATGTACTAATGTCTACATTACTCATACTTATATTATACTTACCCGTATTGACACAGAAGTGCATTTATAAATATAAATACTACATCACACATCACTATTGCTAGACTTTTCTTTTAATCTACTCATACCCCTGGAAGAAAGGCATAACTTATTTTTTACCACTTTTCAGGACTATTCTATTTAACTTATTTTGAAGCGTAACTAAAAACGCTTTTTTGGATTGAAGGTCAAACTCCTTGTTTTTGGAATCATTTTTTTTTTCACATTTGTTTTCAGTTAGTCGTGAGCATGGGACAAAATATACGCAAAACAAATATCATTATCATACAATTCAATCCATAAAAATAGGTTCCTTTTTGCAATGTGTAACAATCACAAGAATTTCATGAACTTGATTTCCTCTACATTTATTACATTTCCATAATGCTTCTCGAAAATAGTACTACATTTATGAATTAAAAAAACCCGCGTTACATTAGTCCACGCATAAAAATCAAACACTTTAGGTACAAGTGAACAAATCAAGAGGATTGCAAAAGATTTCAGGATATATTTGCTTTGTAAAACAAATTTTTACTACTAAGAATGCATCATTATGCATTCTTAGTAGTAAAAATTTGTTTTCATCGTATTTAAACATATGCCTTTCTTCCAGGAGCATTTGGCTCTATTTGACTTACACGTTTTTTGGCGTAAAAAATAATTCAACATACGATATTTATCTTTTATTACGGTTTTATGTCCAAAATATATTTGAAGAGCATTTCGTTGGCATAAAAAAAAGATTGTAGTTAAAGCGACTGGCTATCCCGTGTTAGGTAACGTGAGTGCACCGCAAGATTATGAGTGTGATTCGGTGGGCGTGCACGGGTGTGTAATGGAAGATATAACAACAAATAATATATTTTCACTTCGTATAACAACATTTGATATAATTTCTAAGGATATAATCACTCACTGTATATAATCAACAAAAGGTATAACAACAAAAGGCATAATTTCAATGTGTATAATGAACCTTCAGTATATCAAACATTAAATATAATGATTAAGTGACATAATGACATAAGTACAGCCAGTATAATGTAATTATTATTATTATATTATTTAGTACACAGGAAAAAGCACAGAGCTTATTTCTTTCAGAAATTTCTTGCTGCAGACTTAAATACAATGTATCAAATAATATAACACAATATTTCGTTTTATGAATAGTTGAAGGGCCCTATATTATGTTGCTAAGAATTTTTATATTTCATTAAATGTACAATCGCAAGATATAATTGTTTTTGTAAAGCTTTGTGTGTTTTTTGAGTGTTTTTGAGTTACAAAGTATATTTATTAAGACTTTAGGCAAAATATTCAATTGTATATACTCACCTAACCTAAACCCACAGGAGGAGGTCGAACCAACAAACAAACAAATTCGGTTTGTTCACGATTGCACCTAAATACCACTGGAATTACATTAATAATACATTATACTCAGTGATGTAATATCTGAAGTGTTTATATAAAATGAACATTATGCCATCAGTACATTAGACTGAAAGTTGTTATATCAATCGTCTATTGTACCCAGTGACCTTTATATAATGCAAGAACATGTCAAATGTCGTATACCATAAATTAATTATATCTGTTGAGCGATATATCGACTAAAAATATGTCATTTGTTGTCATATATTACGAACCGCACCCGTGCGTATATTAATAAATAAATAATAAAAATTAAATAAAATACTTCGGATGCAAAAAAATATTGAATTATTAATTACGTTTGTTTCGAATACTACTTGTAGATTTCCGAATTGAAAGGTTTAAAGCTAATTTGAACAATTTTTTTTTTCAATGCAATTAAGCCTTAATATTTTTACGAGGCGGCGGTAAGGTCAACTACATGAGACTATCCGGTGTAAAAAAGCACCTTTACTGAACAAATTAAAATGTTTATGAAAACCTCCTTGTAATTATGTATCTCATAATTAAAAGCATATAAGCCCTAGCATACACGGTGCGCGACTACACAGGTTCTACGTTATTACACGTTTTTTACACTTTTTACGCGGTCGACAATATTGTTAATTTTGTAATAAATGAACATCACTTCCTATTTTGGCAGAATTATTTACATAACGCGATCTAGAATTTCCTGTACAATGTTGTGATTTCGTCAAAAGTTGTTAGCTACTAAATACGCAGAAAGGCGATCAGCATTATCAAATTAAATATTATAAAAATATTATAAAAACGCTCTTCTTCATATTATATTTATCACTATTATAATACTGCATGCATTAATTTAAACCTTAGCGTAATTTTAATAAAACTTACATAGGCAGTTTACGAGACAGCATTTTGTAACATAGTTCAATCGACCAATCATAGTCCGGCTACGGGAAGCTTTACTAAGAGACTAAACAACTTACATTGCCGATAGAGTGCGTAACATGAAGAAACTAGATACGAGCCAAAAACAGGTCTCGCGTCCTGCGGAGAATTCTCACGCAGTGTTGTAAAAAAAGATCGCCTCTACCTATGGAAAAAGTACTCCCTGCAAACCACGTGTAGGGAGTAGTTTTATCACATAAAGAGCACAAACGTATGTCTGGCGCAAATATACTCGCCAAGAAGTTCAACCGTGTAGACGGGTCTTTAACAGTCGATACAACCTCAAATGGCTTTGGTTGAGTCCGCATAACAGTGAAACTGTTGAATCAGTCATTTTGTAAAAAAAGTTTATAGTAAAATTGAGGATATTTTACCTTTCCTACAAATTTTCATGATAGAAATAAAACACAAACTTGCCTTGAAATTTTACAGAAAACCCGCTGTATTGAATAGGTATTTTACATATACCAATTATTATTTTTTTGTATCAACTGAACTAAATAGAACACGTATATACGATATATATTTCAAATGGCTTTAAAGTTAATTCCACTCGTAAAAAAATAAGTTCTGAAAGAAAGCCAATGTCCCTACCGCTCGACCCGCGCAACAGAACCGTTCAGTACGGAAAAAACTTTAATTCGAGCTGAGGCAGTATCGACTGTTAATGACAAGTTACAATTTAGCCCTTCACAAAGTTTCTAACATTTTTATACTAACAACACAAACAATACAGAGAATGATGACGACGTATTTTGTATAATTATTAATTTCGTATGTCTAGGTAATCAATTCCATACAAAAAAGAGCTCAGTAATTAACTCGCTGTGGTCAACATTACTTGTCGTAGTTGCTAGAATCTATATTTGTCTCGTCAGGTACGTGTATATTATGAAAATTTTCCACTACCAGTACTTTGTTTTGAATTGTTTCTTCCACTACTTCGTCGTGTACATTGCTGTTGTTGGTTTTAAATAAGTAAATAATGCATACCGGTGACGTCATCAAAAATTTGCCTTGTATTACAAAGCCAGCAGCATTTTTAGTCTTGCAGTTAGGTCGGGATAGTGACTATGCCTTAACAAGCCGCTAAGGTTATAATACTACGTACAAACTTAATTCCTGTAACTCAGGGATGCATGTATAACCCAATAAATGTAGCTTATTAGACAAAGGTCTACTCAATTATCACCCAGCTGTCCCAGTATTTCTAAGACGACCTTGTACTACAAAAACGACTGATTAACTAAATACAACTTTTATGACGTACCGCACTGTACCAACAACCAAATCATCCACTACAGAAATTATTCGGTACAAAGCTTGTCTGTTATAAGACTGGTAGTAACCAGTTGTTATTTTAATACTTCGACGTTGATTCTTCCTTTGGGGCTTAAACAGCTATAGCAACATACCCTGTGAGCGTTTCAAAGTTTAACTCAAAATATATTTTCACAAGCATGTAAAATTACACTTGAAATCATGATCAAGAACCTGTCTGTGTTTCTATACTGTGTTCGTTTCTTGTAAGAGAAGCTTGATCAGTGTCGCTGTGGGAATCTGCCTCCGCTGTGGAAAAACATCATAATATCATTAAAATTTTTCAGTTTCATATCATTTAACTTATTATGTAGTACCTGTTTTGTCCAACAAAATGTATTCAAATCGATGATCTAAAATTCCGATGATTATGACATTTCAGCCGATAGACACTTAACACGGGCTTTACAAAAGGTGTAACGATTAAGTACGAGTGTATAAGAAAACACTTACAATGAGGATTAGTATCTAGAGCCAACACAGCCATGGGCATGTCATCTAGTACACCAGACCACCTCGCAGCCAGCACCCTGGAACCTCGGTGACCTCTAACCACCACTGTGGGAACCACGCTTGGTGATATTAGTGATGAACCCCCATACATTGATACTCCAACGTTTCTTCGAGTTATTGTACTAAAAGAATATAAATAGGTTATTGTGCTATATAAACACTAATTACATAGTCTTACACAATGTTGCATTGTCATATTAATAGGTAGGTACATTTAATTCTTCACTAATCAACAACATCATAAACACACAAGAAATGCTTACCTTCGTTCAGGCTCAAGGCGAGGCCTCTTTTTCTTGCACATCACTACAAGTGACACGCACAATGTAGTTAAAATAGTCACTAATATCAGAGATAAAGCAGCTCCAAATAAAAGAGCCACGCTATTGTTCGTTGGTGGCTGGGATTGAGGCGGCGTTGGTGTCATCGTTTGGAGAGATCCTGGTAATAATAAAGAAGAAGCCAAATATGGATGAGGTATGTTTATGAGTACTGCAGGTACAGCATGTATAATGATGTCATTTTGAATCTACCTGCATTTGAATCCTTGTGTACTGTAATTTACAAGTTACAAACACAGAAGCTACATATTATTATTATCCTTCTGTACGTTCCACATTTTTTTATTTTTAGTCAAAATACTTTAAAAAATATTAAAAACAGCAGAAACATTAACAAATTAAAGAAAAAGCATCAAGGACTGAATGGGTTGTCCTCGCATACCAATACCGATATGAATCGTGCTCTCAAATCAGAGATCAAAAACTAAATATCACCATGTAATTTAGTTTATCCGTGGCTCTACTTACCAGGTCTATCAAGATCCTCGGCATTCCGAATGGAAACACTAGACAGCACTGCAGGTCTACGTGACTTCCCACGCGAAGTCTCTGAGTACACGAGCAACGTATACTGTCCCGGATTTAAATCGTTTAGATTGAAATGCGGTACATCGTTACTGTCCCTGTATGATGGTTTGAAAAGACCTCGCTCCAATGCACCCTGCAATATTAAGGATGGATGAACTAAGAGTCCCAGACCGAATCGGTGAATATAAAAACCGGGAAGATAACAACAATAAAGTACAAGATGATCTATTAATAGGCTAAAAAATACGAAAAATACTCGCTTATCTCATTGAATTAATCATGAACTTCGTGGTATTTGATGGCCTGCACCGTTCAGTGAGACTAGATAGTACCATACTGAAATTTGACACTAAGAGTACTAGAGTAGCTCAAAAACATGTAAAAACTAGACTAGTACAGAAAACCGAATCCGAAGTTAATTTTCAGACAACCCAAACATTTTGAAGTATACTTTAAGCTTGACATTGTTTAAATTGAAATAAATTGTAAGTCGTTATGAGAGTATGATCTGAAATGTCATTCTTTCCTTTCTAATATTTCGTATCAACAAATTTATTAAGCAAAACACAGGTTTGTTAAGAAATAATCATGCAATTTTATTCTTTCAATACTTTTTTTTTCATGCGGTCAGTAGAGCTTTAAGAGCGGCCATTACAGAACAATAATATCGTTTCAAACTAAACGTCCATTTCATTATATTTTATGTTTAAAACATTGTTTTATCTGTTCTCATTTGTATTCAAATGCAAGCTTCTAGAACATTCGATATGCTCGAGAATATTCCAAAGTTCAACTTCTTTACCAAGCACGGCACACCTCACCGCGCTCACCTGATCGTTCAGCGTTGATATTTCATTGTCGACGTCCAGGGGCTGTGATGTCCGTACCTCCAGGGCTTCGAGAAGGAACCGCTGGGGAAGACCACCGTCGTGGCCTGGTTCGCAGTGTAAGATCCTGTTGCTGATCTCACAGTTGCTTGGAGGATCTGGTAGAGCTGGTAAGAATTTAGGAACCATTAATATAACAATAAAACAATATAATGTATTTGACTCTTTACTATATTGTGTTTGGTATAGCAGATTCATTTCAATAACATGACTATTAATTCATCATCATCAGCCTATCGCAGTCCATCTGCTGCCAACAGCCTTTTGCAGATCATCACTCCATCTAGAAGGCGTCCGACACTACGTTTGCCGTGATCTCCACTCAAGAACTCGTTTACCCCATCGTTTATCGGTACACGACTTATGGATTTTTATTTGTGATAGTATATTTTATTTGCCAATATTATAAAAACGGTATGGTGTATAGTGTAGGAGTTTAGTAAATATTTAGATGCATCAGAAACATGCAATTTTACTTCAATAAAAAAAGTGTACATAACTTCCCAAACCCTTAAGCCTATAATTATAATTGTATGAAACTTCGCCTTTCTTGTTTAAGATATATAAATCCAATTAGCTTTCATAATACAAGAGAGTCGCCACATTAATTAATGTGAAATTAGCTTGAGCCGATCAGATAAAGCTTTATATCTATACAATAAGAACGAAAAAGATGTTACGCGTTTTGCTTCTGCTTGATCCGTCGTCAAAGCTAAAGGCACAACGTCTTTATGGCTCTTATTACGTGGAAAGCTTTTTCAGACAGGCTTATAATGCTACTCCGTGTCGGTAAGTATGATGAGTCCTTAATACATAAAAATTTAGAGTTGAATTTTCAACATTGGCCCTTTTATACGAAATCAATTTGAAGTTTGCTTCTACAAAATTTCCTCCGTAGCCGTACGGTTGCTGGATTGGCACACAGAGGTCCCGAGTTTAATTCACGAGCCGGGGGATTTATTTGTATAGGCTACATTTATTTCTCTCGTGAGTTTGGGCGTAATTTGTGATTGCCCATGTGTGTGTCCATGGCACCCGCGACACAAGGTTGCGCTAGTCCGGTGTGAGCGTTATTATTATTGTATTGTTATACATACATCTGTTAACCACTCGTGTTCAGGATTATGATGACATGTGGTGTGGCCTACATAGGATGGTAAGCCAAGGAAATCCTAAACTACGCTTTGACAATCAGTAACATTACTGTTGTTCGTATTATTTGCGATAAGTATTTGGCCACATTTGGGTTTATTATCTTACAAAAAGTTGTTTCGCAGTCTTCATAAGCACAAGTCCATTTTACTAAAGCTACGGCTTCATTTGTTTTTCCTAACGATCATCCAGTTAGGTAATAGGCGATTAACCGAGACCTAGCATTCTGGAACGATACAATTTTGCTCGACCTCGTTGGAATGACATAACTTCTGGATAATAGGGGAAAGCGATCAAATTGGTACGGCAATGACATCGTTAGTGAGAAATAACGATTTTCGTACATTTTTTTCATAGTCCTCATTTCTCTTTTGAAGTGTTGGCGTAATAAGCTGACGTGATGGCTGATCAGCAATATACGAGTATTGTTGCCAAACTAAAATGGTAAGGCTTAGCAAATATGGCTTTTTATGATCTTCAAACGGGCAAACAGGCTGTTTAGCCGATGAAAAGCTGTACTACTAAGATAGTACTCTTTAAATATCACAAAAGCAGTGCCAGTGGGACATAAGAAGGTCTTATGTCCCACATAGGAAACTTAAGGAAGTTTCCTATGCCTTTAATAGTATCACAATTTTGTTTGCCCAAAAATCTCTTTCACTATACTTTTTTTGCCTTTGCTATCAGTAAGTATTGAGCTAATTTGGCGTTTGACTATTTTACACTTTGTCGGAGTTTCAGTACCTAAAAGACATGAACGAGGCAAACCCTGAAGACGACGTCGTAATGACCAAAAGCTAAAACGAAGAAGACGAACGAGATACTTAAAAGTGTTAAGTTTTTTGTGACTCATTGACTACGAATGAAACATTTTGTTCTTAGTTGCAGTTACAGGACATACCAGCAGGAGTAATCCTGAATAAGCACGGCTCGCGCTGGTTGCCGATGTCATTGCTGGCCCAGCACGCCAGCCAACCAAGATCGTCTCCAGCATCAGATGGAAGTCCATGGACAACGGAACTACTTGCTCCTATTACTGTGACGTTTGATGCTGGTATCTATAACAATAGAATTATTATTCTATTATTGTTAGAACCCATTCTTTTTTTTTCTTTTGGCAAACATCCCTTGTTTTGGAAATAATAAAACTACCAATATTTACAAATTAAAAAAAATATTTTCAGGTTCGTAATGGGCTACGAAATGCTTTATTATGCAATAATCCTTACACATTAACGGGAAAGATCCCGCTTGAAAAAGGCCTTCTCAAAGAGAATATATGACATACATCCTTTGATCCCTGGCACCCTTCACTTTCGCCAGCTTGTCAAAAACAATCTGCCAAAAACAACTGAAAACTTACAGGTAAAACATCTCTCGTGCCATTGTAAGTCCAATAGAACCTCAACGGGCCAGTTTCCCGCGTAGATGGGGCAGTAACGGAACATCGAGCCCTGACTTCTCCTCCAGGGGTCCCTGCTAGTTGCTGCACGACGCTGCCCGCTGAGCATTCTGGTCGAGCTGTAGGGGACACACTTTCTATAGATTGATGATAAGTATTTGAATCTTCGTTTGATCTGAAGGCATCGTCAGGAAAAGAAGAAAATTTATTCGTTTGAATAGGGGAGCGGTGGTTGCCTAGCAAAAGAACGGTTGCTTATAAAATTGAATGGGTGACGGTTCAAAACCGTTTATAAATATACGTTTAGTAACAATATTTATTGCTAACGGTGAACGAAGATATCGGGATGAGATCTGCACGTCGAAGAAGGTTTACTACGTTGTCTTTTCCGGTTATCGAGAGCCACTCAACGTTCACAAATGTGCAAAACTTATAAACGAATATCGTAGGTGTATGCCCACAGGGTTTGGAATCGTTGATCTCTGAGTTGAGAAGCAATACTTCTTGCACTAGATTACCACCGCTCATAATTATAACATTACTAAAACTGTCCATGTATTTTATTAACCCTTATTAATAACTTGATCCATAAGTGCTGAACTTTAAAACTTTAATCCCGAATACTTACACAAAACATTCAAAGTAAGGGGTTCACTAAGTCCACTGCCCTCTGAGCTTCTTGCCCGGCATTTGTACCGAGCAGAATGATGTCTTCTGAGACCTCGCAAAATCAGCCTATTTCCTTCTACAGCTATACCTCCTATTGGATCATCCCAGATTTGATGACCCTGTTGACAAAATAATAGTAATTCATTTTGTGTTTTTAATGTTTCTAAAGGATATTTAAATACAATCTTCTGCTTACAATCCTTTGCTGAATTTACTTTTAAATCAAAAGTTAATATATTATTGTTGATACGAGGACCGAACAACACACAAATATATATATATATTTTTGTTGTATATGTATCTGTCTGTATGCTTAACCCCCTAGAGCAGCTGAGCTTCTTGTAAAAGAATTCGTCCAGGGAAGTACTGCCATCTTACCTATGTCTGCCGCCGTTAATCTGAGCGTTACTGCGTTCCAGTTCAGAAAAATAAGGGTGTTGGTAAAATTACAAGCACAGGACTAATCGACTTATGTCTCAGGGTGACAGGCACAGTGGCAGTGCCCCTAAGATCGTAGCAATTTAACGCTTTGAGTGGCACTTCAACTGCTATGAACAGATGTGTCGCTTACCACCAGGCGCACAATAAAAAAATTGTCAATAATGATAAGAAACTAGTGGAGTATTTTTACAAAAATATACATTTATGAAGATAATAAAAACATCATGATATTCCTTATAAATAAATAAATGTTAACTGATTAGACTATCTGAGAAACCCAAGGGCAACTACCTTGCCCAATGCATTAGCATAGCCATATAAAGGGGGAACGCTGCCAGCATCTTGGGCACCTTGCCGCGGGGACCCAATTTTATTCATATAAATTAATCCTAACTTTAGTTTCTAGTTTTTAATATTTTATTGTACCTTTCCTTCGTATTTTGACGTAGTATCTAATAAATAATTGCATTTGTAATAATTCTGCCCTTGGAACGAAAAAAAACACAACTGCTGTGTAAAGGACCTACGCGTAGCGCCTTTTTTGTTACGAGGGCAGAGTTATAGTTATTTGTTCTTCCATACCGGTTGTAAAAAAACTTACTGAACCCTTCATAACTAGGGCAACTACCCTTATATTTCTATAGTATTCCGTAATGAGTATTTAATTACGCATATTCAATTTTTCATCCCACAAATAAGGCCGTAATAGCGCATTATTAATTTGGCGTACAAATTAGTGTGCACGTGGTTCAACGGCGTTCGCCGTAACTATAACGGCGGGTGACCGCAATTTTGCGACATCGATATAAGCGGATATAGTAGATTTATTAGTAAATTAGTTAAGTTATCTGCGGTAAATTTTTATTAACATTATTAATATAGTTATACATACACAGAATAGTAGTATAATAAATAATACACACACTCATAGTCCCGCACTAGGGAAACCATGTATCACGGGTGCCATGGATGTGTATCCATACACAGACCACACAAAGTACACCCCGAGACTGGTAATCGAACCCGGGACCTCTGCGTACCACACTAGAATGGTATTCGTAATGGTTCGGCCGCGGAGGCAATTTTTTTTTTCAAAAACACTAATATTTTTAGCATTGCCATTTTGTTTTGTAACGACTTTTTAGCCGTAACGCCATCCATGAGAAATCTTAAGTATTTCGTCACCCAATTAGAAGATACTTTTACAGCTACCAGCCCTGACTAGATATGTCGCTATTCATTGTATTTAAATTTTTATTGAATTGATATTCAATTATTTTTTACATGAAATTACTCCACTAATTCGTTATGATTATTAATATAAACACTCAGAAAAAAATTCTTCGATCCGGCCGGATTCGAACCGACGTCCTCTAGCTTACCGTGCCAAACGCTGTACCAACTAAGCCACGGAACGAATCAGCGGACCTCACAAATTCTTCTATGTGTTTGTTGTCGTGTCTCTCGATCGAGACCGAAGCAATTTTTTCTGAGTGTTCGATCTCTAATAGATAAGCATTTTAATCTGATTGGTTATATAGTTTTCGTTAACAATAGTATGTTAACTATAACTAAATTGCCTCCGTGGCGGAACGGTCACCATGCAGGTCTACATTTATTTATTTCGTGAGTTTTGGTGTAAGTTGTGGTTGTCTATGCGTGTGTCCATAGTACCCGCGAAACAGGGTTTCCCTAGTGCGGGACTATGGTTATGTGCGTTATTTATTAATTTATTATTATTCACTATGTCACATCACGTAACTTTGCAAGTTACAGTTCGTGGATCTTTTACAACACTCCGTAATTTACAACACGCCATTTAATAGTCTGAATGTTCAATATTTATGTCAAACAATATCTATTTATATCTATTTTGATCATTGTATATCAAAATATAATGTATGTACACAATTTACGACGTAAAGTCACTTTTTTTACAAACTTAAAACGAAAAAATACATAACAAACTTATTCAAAATTTTGTAGACACATCAAATCTGTCTGGCACAATATTTTAATAATAAAAAACTTTCTTTTTGCGTTTAATTCAAAATTGCCATTATTTGTATAAAGCGAATTTTCTATTAACAACCGTTTTATACTATTGGTAAATTCTTTATCTGGTAACTCGTGAATTGAGAATGGCATTTCGCAAAAAGTTGCGACGAAAAAGTCGAAATATTTATTTATAACTCTTGTCTAATTATATGGTATTGTGTTAAATAAATAGATATTACAAAAAAGCACAAACTCAAAAATCTGAAACTATCCAATGCGAACTAAAAACCAGCATTATAAATACCGCATTCTAGACAAAGCCAATATTCCAGGTATTCAGAGCACGAGGAACACAATAGCAGGTAAGTAATTTTTGTTCTTGTTTGCCAGAAATAAAGCCTTGATCATCAAACATCGGAACAGGAAGAGTATATCTGCCTATATACCTTCCTCTGTAATCCCGTAATTATTTTATTGTATTTTGTTCTGTATTTTAGATACGTAACTATACTAAGTGTCATTTAGAATGTCAACAGTGATCATTCACCCCTCTCTACCACTATACGCTATTCGTGAAAACGATACTCTCCATTGTTTCCAGTAACGTTCGAAAGTATTACCGTAAGCATGTTATCGTAGTAAAGATCACCTTGACGCACAGATGATCGCAGATGTTGTAAACTACCTTAGGAACGGTAATGTATTCTGAAGAAAAGTTTTGTGGTGATTTTCGCGTTTTATTTTTAATCATTTCGAGATTTCAGAGGGGGTCGCTGTATTTTTTTTTTTAATTTTTCTGCCGGTACTACCCCACTACAGGGTAAAGACCCTTTCTCCACTGAAACGTCAACGATTTGTGATTCGGAGTTCAGTATATAGTTTCGTACGCGGTTTCTCAGACCGTTTCACTCCCAACACATTGGACTCCATGCCTTTCTGTATATGTATTACTTGAAATTTAAGGAAATATAGTCTTAAATCTATCCATTCCTGCATACATGTGGACACCGTCCCGAAATCTTTTAAAGTATGGTCAAATAAATCTTAATAATTTTACGTGCAAAATTTGAAAGCCAAACTTACCTCTTTATAAAAAGTAAAATTAGTCGCTGGAGGATAGGCGTCAGCTGAGCACAGCAACTCAGCGTTTTCATCTTCCCGCAGAAGCCGAGGCTCTTTGGGCTCGATCAGGGATATTTGGGCCATTGGAGGATCTATAGAAAATGAACTTGGTTAATGAACCTTTTGTAAATGAAGTCTAAGATTTATCGATGACATTGCCTTCAGAGTTATGGACACATTAATAATAATAATACGGCAGGTAACCACATCAATTATCTGATGTCAAACAAGAGAATTCCCTGTGCTTCACTTCAGGGCATTTCCTATAAAACCCAGATCAGAATCGATGTAGAAAAGTTCATTTCTCAAATTGGTACTACCGGGAATCGAACCCAGGATCTCACCGTCCATCGTCTACAGCGCAACATGTTGGACGACGAGGTAGTTATGGTATATGGAGTAACAATTTTGTTACTTGCAAAATGTTGTGCGAAGTAATTACCCTAAACACGTATTACAAGTTTTACGATTCCTAACAGCATAGAATAGGAAAGAATAAAATAATTTATTTCATATTAGCAATGTCACCATATTACAATTAAAAAACAATCTCAAGGGATAATATGATCGTCACTAATGCGAACAATAATAATATATATAAAATAAAGTAGTATAACTACTGCTTGTCCAAATACAATGAAATGAAGTAATACAAAATTACAATTGTTTCAAAAGAAACTCATCGACACTGTAGAATTAATTAATTATCCAATAAAATTAGTTTTAGTCGGGTATTAAACGTTTTGTCGTTTGTAACACTTTTCAGGTATGTTCGTAGAATCGGGGACCTATTACCCGCGGATTTCTCATTGCGAGTTCGGAAAGGTAACCAACGGATTTTAGTTTTCCCCCGTTTTGCAACGCTCGGCCTCCGCCCGTAAGTCGCTCATAAGTGCTCAAGTTTTGACGCGCAGCTCCATCTCCATCATCTATTATCATCATCATCAACTTATTATGCGTCACTCTATTTAGCATGAGTCCTCCTCTAACGAAAGTGTTTAGGCCATATTTTTCAGACACTGGCCTAATACGGGTTGTAAGCCTTCTCACTTCACAGTTAGAGATAGTAATTTTACTAGGCATTGACGAACGTAACGTAAGTAAGTCCTAAGTAACTACCTGCCGTCATACTCTTACATATTATCCCACTGCACATCGGTTTCTATATTCAAAACAGAAAAAGGCATTTTTTTATAATATCAAGCTACATTCCTGTCCATAACAATTGCAGTGCCACTCAGAGCTTTAAATCGCAAAGATCTGAGTGGCACTGCGCCCGACACCGTAACTTCACAAGTCCTACGTGCCTGTAATGTCACCAGCACCCTTACCCTCCGAAACCGGAACACAGTAGGCAACTACTGCTTAGCGGCAGAAATACGTAAGGTGGCAGTACTTCCCTGGACGAACTCTTTCACAAGGAGCTCTGGTACTACTAAAACATAAACAACAGCAACTTAGACATAGGATTACGTAATTACTAGCCACGATGACCAAGTGAAATAAGAGCATTTGAAAGACAATTCTTATTATTCTTACGGGTAGTTTAATATTTTACAACAACACCGAGCCTAGCCGAAACTTCGAATTTGCATAGACTCTTTGCTTTTCATACCTTTAAAATGAAGTACCTTTGCATAATTATTATTCAACCGGTGACCTGAAAACTTATTTCTATCACCCTGTATATAAACTGGTATACACTCTGAATATTTACGTCGTTCCGCTTAGCGTCCACGGTGCAATTATAACGTTGTTTCAGTTTGTTTTACGAAGTTCCACAAGCGGCGTTTTGTTTACACAACCGCCATACTAACAGTTAACTCTTCTGTCATCATTATGAAATGTAGGAACGATGTTAGAATACTTCTAGTTCACGCGACTCACTTAGAGATGAACCTAATTAGTATTCGTTTTTATTAATACATATTCTGTTATTGTAAGTATTTTGTATATGTATAGTATATTTGTATGTATGTAAGTGTATATATTATATTATTAAGTAAGGTATTAGGTTAGTTTGTTATATATATAATTATGAATTTGTTTCATTTATTTTAATATAACCGTAATATTCTGTTTATTTACCGCGTTCGTGAATTTCGTTTTTCTCAGAGGTTGACTGGTAGAGAATGCTTTTAGCATTAAGTCCGCCTTTTGTACCCTTTGTATTGTGGTCAATAAAGTTTAATAAATAAATAAATAAATAAATAAATAAATAAATAAAATAAATTAATCACTTTATAAACTTCAAATAATATTCATAGGATGACCAAATATTGGTATTATTGGCTCAAAATTTAGTTTGACACAAAACAATTTTGAAATCTAAAGAAACAGTCGCCCTGGGACACAAAGTTGACAAGTTTCATGTGCCTATACTTTCACCAACACCCTTAGCACTCTAAACCAGAACACAGTAATGCTCGCATTATTGCTTGGCTGCGGAAAGAGTTATCGTGACAGTGACATTAAAAGTATTTCTTATTTATATATATTCATAAAATATCACAGTATAAATATCGACAATTTCAGTATGGCAACGAATCGGAATAAAGATGTGCTAAAAAGTAGTCATTGAAGATAACAACGCTGATGTAAGTGCAGGAAAAAAATACAAGATCATTGTTAAGTAGAGTGTCTTAGTTTCCACCTATCTTTCTCTGGGAGACATCAATAATCTGTGGTTCCCAGCAGACAGGATAAAAGTGCGGAAGAAAACGTGAAACTACACACAACGAGATCAGGGTAAAACAGGTCTCGGAAACTTAAAAAAACAAAACAGCTACCAGAGTCGTCCAGTAAGGCGAAAACATCAGTGCCAAGTGATCCAAAACTATGATTTATGTTCGTGCTTTAACGTTTCATCTCTTAGAACTGTTGACAATATATTATAGCTCACATGAGATAGGGAAGACGTCTTGCCGTGTGCCAACTTCCCGAGTTTTAATATAATCGCAAAGCCGAGTTTCGCTACATTTTAGTGTTATTGTTGAATTTACCTTACAAATAATAAACAACATTATCATAGAAATATTAATAAGACGACAAGTCTTACTTATCCTTAGAAAGCGATGGTTCGTTATGACGCCTACCTTTCTATAAATAAATACAACTCGTTGAATTGGTACAAGATGAGAAGTGTTAGAAAATACGTTGGCCTGAAAAATTTGCCCAATGACGACAGGCGTATTTTTTTTTTTTTTTTTTTTTTTTTTATTGAGGAACAAACAGTTTTTTACAATGATGAATTATAGACAACATTAACTTATTACTAAACCTATAGTTCCCTGTACTAATACATAGGTAAACAAGTTTGAGTTTCATTAAATACGAGCAATGCTCGGTAAATGTATTTTAGTTGACAAAATTGTATGAAAGTTGAACATAAAACAACTAATAACGATAACACAAATTCGCTCTTAAATATTCAATTTGCTAAAGTCGTCACAAAATAATAGATCATATTTGACACATGTCATCGCAACGTAAATAGTGATGTGAACTGCAATATCGGTAACCAGTTTAAACGATTCTCACGAGAAATCGATTAAAAATTTTAGGAGTTTGTAATCGTTTAGGTTATTTTTCTGTTCATTGCTTTTCAGTTCTAGATATATCAATCAACATTTATTTAAACGTTATACAGTTTAATAGAAATAATAAGTAAGTATTTTAAGTGAGCACAACGGCAACCTGTACTTGTTGTTGTATTGTAGTTATACATTAGCATAGTTCACGAGGATAACCTGTACGTAAATAACAAAATTCTGAAGTAAAACAAAAGACCTCCTTATTGGAATTTTTTATTTATCAACGTCATCGGAAGATGAACCAAAACCATCTGTTGAGCTAGTTTCACCAGTCCATATAATTAACTCGTTTTCAATTAAATTATCAATATTAACATCTCTGTCAAAATCTTCTTTTATTAGTTTTCTAGTTTTTTCCACCACCTTTCTCCAGTCTTCCTTTGTTACTTTAGTACATGCTTCCTTTAATAAAGTCATCATTTTTTTTGTGGAGAACGGTGGCTTAGTATTATTACGTCCTGCGTAGCCTGTAAAAAAAAAACACTGTTGTAAAATAGTAATGTTCCTTCACAGTGATATTACAAATTCGAAAGTTTATATGTTACCTCTTTACATTTGTACTTTATTAAAATATGCTACTAGTACAAAATAAGTCTTAATATATACGAATTTAAAATAACAGTATTAAATGCAAAAATATTAACCTTTAATTTGAGCCCAAATCAACTCAATAGCATTGTATTGACAGTGGTACGGCGGTGTCCTTATAATTTTATGTCCATGCTCAAGTGCCAATTCATCAATTTCATACCTAAGTTTTGTAGGTCTATGCTCTCGCACTAATCTTAACAATTCCACTTTCAATAGCTCCATGTCAGCTTCGACACCATTCCTCTGTAGCCATGCCACCAAATCAGCCTTTTTATTTGCCTGAGTCGGCGCTCGATCTATTTGAACCGAATGATACGATGCATTGTCCATAATTATTGTACATTGTTCGGGGAGGTTCTGAAGTAAAGTTTTAAACCACTCTTTAAATTTGTTTGCGTCCATTTCTTCGTGATATTCTTTTGTACTTTTTGATTCAAATGCTAGTAAAGCATTATTAACGAAACCTCCCCCGGCTGATCCAGCATGGCAAATTATGAGGCGACCACCTTTTCCCATTGGCACTTTCGAGCTGGATGCTTTAGTGTCGTCGGTCCATGATTGTGGTACTGTGTGGTTTGAGTTCAACCAAGTCTCATCGATAAACACAACATTATCCCAATTTGTAATTTTATTCATTTCTCTCAAAAATGAAACTCTTTGTAATATTAAATCATGTCTTTCCATCATAATATTTCTTTTGTCAGACTTCTTGTATTTAAAACCAATTTTTTTCAAAATTGTAATCAGTGAGGTAGCACTCCCAGTAAATAAGCCAAGCTCTCGAAGTGATACCAACAATTTACTCACAGTAGGGTACTCGTGTCTAGTATAATATGTATAAACATGGTTACGAATAGCGTCTGCATCGAACGTGTCGATACCTGTTACAGGCTTGCTTTTCTTCCTCTTTCTAGGCGTATGTAATACGTTTTCTTGAGAGCCGGAAGGCCCATATTTTTCTTGTATGATGGTGTGTACCGTTCTTTTGCCGATTCCAAGTGCACTTGCGACGCGATTTTGCACTTGTGTCACTGGTAATAGAGGTCCACCATTAAGTGACTCCCTTTCGAAATAGTCGTGTAATTTCACAACCAGTTCGCGAGTCTGGCTATTTAAAGCACGTCCTCTTTTCGACATGTTGAAAAAGAGTTCACACAGAATCAAGTCCAAAATATCCAAGCCAAGGTCAACGAGATTGAAAATAGAAGTAGTCCAAAAGCACAGCCGAGTCACAAGAAAAAACACCACGAATAACCAAGCGTACAGTCAACTTCCAAGACGGCGAAAGACTGCGCGGGCGCCGATGCAGAGTGACGCTAAATCGACATCAGTGTTGCCGTTTCAGAATTTGCGATAAAGAAAAGGAAATACAAATCTGACTTTACGGTTCTGTCTACTATAAATACTAGTATACTCAGTCTAATTTTGTAAGCACTTTAAAATTTTTGTTTTTGTAATTAAATAAGTCATTTTTTTAAGTGAAACCGATTTGACTCGATGATAGTCGGCGCGTATTGGTTACAACATTATTATTAAAAAGAATTATTTCTTTGTAGACTGAAGATGTAACTGTTTATAAGACGTTTCGGAGTAACCCAAAATTGGATTTTATTTTGGAATTCCTGCGAAAATAATACTTGAAATATGTTTCTTTCATAATGTATAGACCTTCAATAAAATTTATGTATTTTTTTAAAACCCAATAAGTTATTAATTGCTTATTTACTGTTTCGTTGATTGCATTCAACGTTACATACTATCGACTGGTTTAGCTGTCAAATATGATCTATTATTTTGTGACGACTTTAGTAATTAAATAAGTCATTTTTTTTAAAGTGAAACCGATTTGACTCGATGATAGTCGGCGCTTATTGGTTACAACACTATTATTAAAAAGAATTAGACTGAAGATGTAACTGTTTATAAGACGTTTCGGAGTAACTCAAAATTGGATTTTATTTTGGAATTCCTGCGAAAATAATACTTGAAATATGTTTCTTTCATAACGTATAGACCTTCAATAAAATTTATGTATTTTTTTAAAACCCAATAAGTTATTAATTGCTTATTTACTGTTTCGTTGATTGCATTCAAAGTTACATACTATCGACTGGTTTAGCTGTCAAATATGATCTATTATTTTGTGACGACTATAATGTGGATTTTAAACTCCCGCAAAGAAGTGTCAAATATGTCAGTTTCACTACATTTTGCATTGTATAAAGAACAAGTCGTTTTTATAAAACTATTGCTACCGTAACATGTTTTACTAAACTTAACAACAAAAAGATCCTTTTTACGACTGGCTCTTTCGTTATTTCGCGGCACGCGAAATAATATATCTTCCAACAAGAGGGGGGAGTCTACAATGTTATGCAAAATTTTGTATAGATACGTCAGGTCAATTAGAGAACGGCGTTGCTGCAATGGAACGATATTGTACACCCTAAGGGATGACTCGTAGTGTACGTGATCATGATGCATCCTATAGTCCAGAGCTTTTATGAATTTATGCTGTATCCTTTCTATTTTATTTTGGTGTACATTTTGGTACGGATTCCATACAGAGCTTGCAAATTCGAGCCTGCTGCGTACGTAACTATTATAAAGCAGCTTATATGTAAATGGGTTCTTAAATGGTTTTCCAATCCGTAATATAAACCCTAATAGTTTGAAAGACCTAGAAACTATTTTATTAATGTGTGGGATAAACGTTAGTTTTGAGTCCATGATAACACCAAGGTCTCTGATCTCCATTACTCTATTAAGATTTTTTCCACATAAGGTATATGTATGCACTTTTGGATTTTTCTTTCTCGTATAGGTAATTGAAAAACATTTATCAGGATTTAAAAATAAATTATTTTGCGCACAGTAGCCTTCGAAAGATCTAATATCTTGTTGCAACAAATGAACATCTTCTTCATTACGAATAATCCTAAATATTTTAGTGTCATCAGCATATAGGAGAACACGTGAATGTTCTATAGACTCTGTAATGTCATTTACGTACAACACGAATAACAATGGCCCCAAATGGGAACCTTGCGGCACACCTGAAGGTATAATCTTGTATTCCGAACATTGCCCAGACAAGACGACAGCCTGACTACGATTCCCGATGTACGACTTTATCCAACGGAATAGGTCCCCATGTATACCGAGCCGCCACAGTTTCAACAAGAGCGTGTTGTGACAAATTTTATCAAAAGCCTTGGCGAAATCGGTATACACGACATCCACTTGAAAACCACTGTCCATTGCTTCCAGAATAAGTTCGGTAAAAGTCAGCAAGTTGCTATTGACACCACGTTGCCTGCAAAAACCATGCTGATTTTGGGTGATAGCACGTTGTACTACACTAAGCAACTGATCAGTGACAATTTTCTCTTGAATTTTACCCAAATGACATAGTTTCGAGATGGGTCGATAGTTTTCAATATTTTGACTAACAGGACCCTTTGGTATAGGTGTTACAAATGCCCTTTTCCAAATTTCAGGAACGCAGCCACTACCAAATGACAAGTTGAAAATAAAAGTAACGGGTGTTGTTAAACTATCGGCACAATGCCGAATTAATAGCGGGTGTATTCCATCCGGGCCTGCACTTTTATTGACGTTAATGGTTTTCAAATATTTTCTTACTAAGACTTCAGTTATTTCAATAGAACTTATGTTCACAATCGAATTATTAGAATGTTCTAATGTCTCAGTTGGCACGTGATGCGACTTTGGTTGGGCAAAAACAGAGTGAAAATAGTTGTTAAAAAGCTCACAGATTCGACTGCAGTCGCTAGTCTTGTGTCCATCAAATGACATTTGGCCCCGCAATCCACTGTTAGCTTTAATGGTTTTAACATAAGTCCAAAAATATTTGGGGAAATTTTTAATTTTATTTTCGGCATACACTATATAGTTACGATAACACTCAATTTCCATACACTTAGCTCTTTTTCTCAGTACCTTAAAGCTTTCATAGTCCAATGGGTTATTGTATAGTTTCCAAAGTTTATGAAATTTACGCTTTTCACTAAGTAACTTTCTCAATGGTTTGGTGTGCCATAGAGGATGGGATTGAGATGAGCGAATTAATTTACGAGGAACAAATCTTCTTACAAGACTATTAAGAATGAAGTAAAACTTTGAAACACATTCTTCTATGGTCAATTTTTCAAACAGTGCATGCCAGTTGATATTAAATAACTCTCCATTAATTGACTCGAAGTCGGCTTTGCAAAAATTGTAATTATAAGCAGGTGCAGATTTTAGTGTACTGTATTGATTAATGTTTATACGTAATTCAATAGACTTATGATGCGCGTCTTCCTCAGTTAATGTATTAACACAATGAAGTGTCTTGCAGTCAATGTTGCTCATTACCAAGTCTAAAA
This sequence comes from Hyposmocoma kahamanoa, assembly GCF_003589595.1. Classification (NCBI taxonomy): domain Eukaryota; kingdom Metazoa; phylum Arthropoda; class Insecta; order Lepidoptera; family Cosmopterigidae; genus Hyposmocoma; species Hyposmocoma kahamanoa. Next base: position 1,065,235 of record NW_020653762.1, read on the forward strand.
TTCGATGATTAATATTTGGAATACCGTTAAATTGACGCAGACCGGTGAACGATAGGAAGTCACCTAATATACCAACTGCGAAATCCCCGCCCTTAACCAATGTCTGGTCGAGTGTGTAAGATTTCTGCCAAACCGCATTCGAAACATTGAAATCACCTGTTATCAAAAATATGTCATTTGGATTATCGTTAATTATTTCACTAGTTACATCAAAAAATACTTCTAATGCATCACGATATCCTGGCCCGTGAGGTATATAAACACAGGCAATATGTAGGTACTTGTCACCTTTTACAAGCAGCGGTATGGATAGCCACACACAATCGGACGAAGCGCGAGGCGGAATAGGCCATTCCCGACGCAACGGCTTTAACTCAGTACGCACCGCAATCATGACCCCACCACCGCGCTGCGCGCCGGTATCTTCCTGCGAACGGTCACAGCGGAACACAACATACCGACCATCGAAATATTCCCTATCGTAAAAATCGGACGTTAACCAACTCTCAGTGATACATATGAAATCATAGTCAGACGCAGCCACCCCCAAGAGAAAATCATGAGATTTTGTACGCAAACCCCTGACATTCTGATAATACCCTATTAATTGTTTACTTTTGGAATCCATTGCAATAACGATAAAATATATTTGTATTTTTTTTCCCCATCGCCGTATGTTAGATAATATAAATTTAATATGTGTTTTAATATGTTTTAATATAAATTTAATATAAATTTAATTTAATATTTATCTCAAGCATTCTTTTTTCTTAAACTATGTTATCTTCATTCAAACCTCAGATTTTACAATTGAAAAATATTATTAAACTGTATCGTAAATCAACAGATAATTTTTATAAAGCAACCATTTATAATGATCATGTATTTCTGCCACGACCTTGGTTTCCCAACGGTTTGCACTCTGGATGAGGAGCTTTCAGTAGGACCAATTTGGGATTATCTTTACTATATTGATTTTGACCTGGCTATTCTGCGTAACACACCAGAGTGAGTATGTAATTCCCTAGTTTGAAACCAGGTAACTTACGTGTGGTTATCTGGCTCATTATTATTTTAAAACGTTCCGGTTGATACAATAAGACCAAAATGTAAAGAAATAAACAGACCAAGAAAGTTAGACGGGATTTATTAACGGGCGTCGTGACGAGTAAGGCGTAACAAGTTGAGCAAGTTAAATGACTGAAGTACTATGCTCTGAGGAGAGCAATAAACGGCCCGCTCTCGAGTGATAATATTTTAACTCCAATAGGAGGGTGGACTTAGGGATCAACGGATAGATCCCCCTTGTAATATTTTTGCCGAGATGCCGAGAACATTCCTAATGTTCAATGTAATAGACATTTTAATCGAGTGAATATGTGGAGTTTAGTACGAACGCTGTTAGATAGAGCTGCTAGCATTTTATATCGAGATATCAGTGTATTCCCATAGTTTCGTCTATATAAGTAAGATACACTTAATGCATCATAATTTTTTTTTATAGCCGTTTTGACAACCCTGGTGTATAAGCCTTTGGGTGGTATGTTTGGTATTGTGGTGCATGCCTAATAAATCTATAATAAAAAATAGTATTATTTTCCGGATCTACTAGATATTACATGTATTTATTATCAAACATAGCATTTTGAGTTCTTTAAAGGTCACAGCTGATTGGTAAAGTCATCCACATTAGATGAAGTTCGATTAATATGTATACATTATTACTGTCAAACCCTCCGACTGAAACTCCCAATGCCGGCCCTGTGTGATGAGTTACACGCGGGGACAAACAAGTTGGTAAGCCACTTCCGCTGCCTCTCGAGACAGAGGTACCTACGTTTTAAAAGATATTTATTTTACTGCCATCACTTGGGGATCAGGAGCTTGAGGAGGTGAGGAAGGGTTTCAAAAATTTTAATTGTCATGATATAGAAGTAAAAAAAGGAGCGGGGGTAATCCAGTAGGATAACGGTTACAACAATAGCTCTTGCTAAAGGTGGAGGAAAACATTGAGATGAAACCGCATTCGGCCAGCGTAGTGACCTAATACCCTGTCCTCAAAGGAGACTTGTACAATGGAATATAAGAGAGATATATTGATGATGATAATATTGAGTAATTTTCTGTATTCATTAGAGAAAAATTATTATTATAAATATTGTTGGGAAATGTAAGCATTTATGCTTATTATATAGAAAACGAGAAGAAAAACGACACTCACACATAACATCAAGAATAATGGAATCTTCCAGAGTATAAGCCGGGAACCAAGGATTGGACACTCTGCACACCAGCTGTCTCCCACTATCTTCTCTTCTCACGTGCCAGGTTAAGGCGCTTTTTGTTACTTCGCCTTCCACATCGACCTGGAAAAGTTAACGGTTGTTCTCTCCATATGTTTACTTAATTTTTCGACCTAAAAAATCATTCAAATTCTGGAGTTCACACACAACTCGCACACACATACAAATCACATTATGCCCGTCTTCAACTAGTAGGTAGAGATCATAAACCTTCACTCGCTATGTTCCTAAGAAAGTTCTCTCGTCTCTCCATTGATATCAACCACTACATATACTCGTTAATTCTTACATCTTTAACCTGCTTTTTTTGAGGTATTGAGGTCCTTACCTGTATTTTTTATTAAATTTGTATCGTCAGTCTACTGACATTTCATCTTTCTACATGACCAAACCATCAAAGTATTTTACTACATCACCTTTCACACATCAACGCTCTCTTACTACATTATTCCACATTCTGTTGTTAAGAGTAAAACCACACATAATTCGCAAAGCTCTAATTTCTATAGCATTAACCCCTCCTTTCGACACATGAAATTACCCAATCAGCTGCAGAACGCGCTTTTCTCGGCACATTCTGACTGCCACAAAGGATATGGATCTGGAGTTCATCACTAAAAACATCCATACTCCAAGAGGTTTTCTTGTAGTACAAATAAACTTACGCGTTTTACACCACTAGCGGTAATATTATCGTACCAAGCTGAAGCAGTTAAATAATTGGGAACGTCAGTTGTTAAATGAGATCAAAATACTTACCGAAGTCAACGTCGAGTCCACCAACTGCGAGTTGATGAACCAGTCTATGTTTGGCGCGGGCTTGGAGCCACGCGTAGTACACTCAAACGCTCTGTCCTGTCCCACACGCGTCACCCCACTGCCACGCACTTTAACGAACTGCGGTTTTACTAGGAACATAAAATTAAATTAAAAACCAACCTGCGTCATAGCTTTACTAAACGATTGACAAACAAACGCAACTAGACTGAAAAAAGAAATCGCTATGAAACCAGCACGATACCAGTAAATACGGGTCAAGTTTCCAACCCGCATTGAGCCGGCGTGGCGATGATGTACAACTATAGTATTCCATTTGGAATATACAATTGCTTCTTATTTCGTCATCGTCACCCGTGAACATTTGCAACATCAGGAGCTGCCTATGCGTGGCCAGCCTTTGATTGCCCTGTTTTCTCGCCTTTTAAGGAAACCCGACACCTTGCAGGTCTCAAACCTGAAACGAACACGACGCCAATGTGGTCTCCACCAATTGGCTCCACTCCTTTGGTGAGACGTGCTGTGGTGGGAGTCTACCGGTAGCACCAGTTCCAAAGGCTTCTTAGACCATTCCACGTTATACAGACGGTAGAACCAACGTCTTTCCGTAAACTAAACCGAAGTATCTTCGACTCCGAGCTAATAGAATCAAGCTCATTCAATAAAATCCATTGAGCTCTATAGGTCCTAAAGAACCACATAATGACCCATAAAACATAACCTTGGCTTAATACAGTCGGACGAGCAAAATAAATACTTACAATATAACTTTAAAGTGACATCTCTAAACATAGGCTGCATGAGAGGTGGGTCTACTCGGCACTGCAACCTTGTGCCGGCCATCTCTCTTGACAACGAGGGTATGTGCAGTTGACTCACTGAGCCTTCTTTGGTCAATGATAGGCGTTCTTCGCCTCTGTACCAAGATACATCTGGTGGAGGTCTCCCTGCGGTAGACAAATTAAAATTATAGAAAACACTGATCTGGAATTGACATATTTGGACAATTACTAGGGTTTTAGCATTCATCTCATAACATAACTTACCACCCACAGCCTGGCAGGAAAGAAGTAAATCTTGCCCCTCTCTAAAATACCCAGCACTGGAGCCCAGAATCTCATCTCCTTGTGAGTTGTACACCCGGACAGACTCTGGAGGAACTATAACAATGGAAAGTAAAAGTGAACTTTTGCAAGGAAATAAATGAATCTGACAACGCGGTCACGAAACGTAGTCTCATGTTAGATTGTCTGGTCGCTAAGTTCCAGGATGCTAACTAACATCTGTTACGATAGCATTAGCAAACTAATTAGTAAAGCTAACCTAGCGTATCAAATATGTACGTAGTAAAAATAATTAGCATGTAAGCATTTTGGTGATTACTGTAAGTTTACATGGTGTTTTTATACATAAATAAATTTCATTTATTGAATTTTTACTTTTTGGAATTCTCATTAAAATTGTCAAGGTTTCTTTTACCATCTATTATTTATTCATCGCGTTTAGTACACTAATATGTATTCTTACAAAATAGTTATAACAATGAAGTCCCTAACTCCCTAGTAAGATACATCCTGTGTTAAGAGCCAACTTTCAACATTTAACAGCGCCAGGGATCCGTCACTCGCTCAAGTTTACACGATAAGTGCCTACCGGTGAGCATTCGGTTCCGCACGAACTGCACACGGCGGACAACGTTATTTTCACCTCTCTGAGCGCGTGGGTAGGTTCCTTTTTCCTCGTAGTGAGCGCCTGGCATCATTAGTCAGATCTAGTAGGCTGTTATAGCGATATATATATCATTTTACATATAGTGCAGACAGCCTCTATTAATTGCCGGTCTGACGCAGCAAGCAAATAGCTATAGGTGAAGCCTGAAAATAGGCGACGCAGAGTCTTCATCTTTTTATTCACATTACTGTTCTCTTGCTTTCATTATTCGCTTATATTTGTTTATGTGTTTTGTGGATAAATAAATATCTTTTTATTTATTTAATTTGATTGGGTACATTCGTGTGTATATATTTGGACGTATTTATGTTTGTGTAACTGGAATGATAGTGTCATGTTACATCTTATTGTAAACGTGGGCACCCTATACATTCACTAGAAATTGTAGCGAAGTATTTGGTCTATTTCATAGTTATTTAGTAAATAAAGCACTTAAAGGAACATTAATGCCTTTTGTTACGCCAAACCGAGTTTTGAACTAATGTTTCCATAAGTAAGACCTGTACCATTAAAGTATCAAAAGACAACATAAAACTTACCAATGACAGTCAAATTGACACGGTAGTTCCTTGTCGGCGAGTCAACATAGTCGATGCGACATCTATAGACGCCTTCGTCGTGATGCGACGCTTTCTTCACGGTGAGGTGAGCTGAGGAAGGATCAGACTCGTTCAGGACGAAGTTAGTGCGAGTGCCGAACTCTCCTGCCACTGCCCAGTGGACTGGTGGACCGTTGCGAAAGTCTACCCTGTGAAAGAAACAATTGTGAACATCACTATGAGTTCTTTACCAAGTGACGGAACGAACAAGTCGTGCGCCTGATGTTAAGCGACACGTCTTTCCATAACAGTTGCAGTGCCACTCATAACTTTAAGTAGCAAAGATCTGAGGGGCACTGCCACTGCGCCCGTCACCCTCGGACATAAGTTAGCAAGTCTCATATGTCTGTATTTCACCAGCACCGTTCAATACCGAAACGCAGTACTACTCACATATATATGTACTACTATTATATGTACTGCTATTCAAATATATATGTAGTTTTTATACCAATAATCCACTATAGGTATTAACTAATCATTTGTACCCAATATTTGTTACATTGAAGGTCTATTATAGGTACACAATGAAATTGTGCCCTTTGTTATCCCATTTATTAATTATATCCCTTTGAAATTATATTAAATAGATAATCTGTTGTTGTATCGATTATTAAACACCCAAATCTAATAGATAGTAAATTTCAATTATCGCAAATTGCAGGTTTATTCAGTTCCGGGCAGGCGTGAATTAGTTACGGCGTTGAGACTTGGCTCAGTACACCTTTAAACAAGTTTGGATATTTGATGGCAAAGTTTTCTTCACCAAACTGAAACATGTGCCATAGTAGTGAAGAGCGTTGAGAGTAATATTTTGAAACGATAGATAGACTTGATACCGTGTGCGGTAGACATATACAACAGCATCTTCTCCAATCCCTTACAGGCTGCACACGGACTTTGATATCAAAGTATAATAAGACGGACGCATAAGCTCGTAAAATATTTTTGTATGTTAAGTTTTTTTTCTTTTTATTAAGGAACAAACAGTCTTTTACAATTATGAAATAAATACTCTCAGAGAGTACTAAAAAACCGGCCTGAGAAGTCATGGAATTACATCTATTTGCCAAGTTTTATTGACATCGGTTACCGGAAAGTGTCAGACTCATCCTCTAGTTTACCATCCTTAGAGGTGAAATATTTTCTTCAAAAATATATAGGACAACTACTGAGGTACCCTCTTTCCAACAAAAAAAGAATCATCAAAATCGGTTCACAAAGTTATAGCGTAACGAACCTTCTCCTTTTTGAAGTCGGTTAAAAATGTGTAAGTAATGAAAAAATATATTATATTAATAAAGTTAAACATGTTTACTGTGAAACATATAGACGATTTCTACGCTATCATCGCCACTCCGTCGCATACGTCCCAATACGAACAGCATCCTAGCACATTGGTGGAAAGATGAGAGTCCCCAATGACGGGGCGGTGGATGCGCTAGCACTGCTGCCAATGCCTAGCCAGTTGTCCTGACATTGGCTGGGCGTGTTATGTTCCCGTCTTAATACCTATAATTTTGTTTTATTTTATTATCGAGTTTTATTGTTACACATAGAAAATGAAACTATTTTTCGGGTCAGTCAACCGTGACCATGGGACCTGTAAAGGGCCCGAAACGTCGGTTTGTTTGAAAACACAAATATACGCGATTTAAATCCGGAAAAATAGTTTCATTTCCTATTTATTTTATTATTTTAAACTTAACACTATTTTTCTTTACTAACAAATATTATGGATGAACGCGTCTGAAATATATGGATTATTATTATAAACAAAACAAAGAAAGATTGACCAATTAACGGGGTGTCTACAATATTATGCAATTTTTTTTTTCATTACTTGTAACTCGCATTTAATTTCTATTTCATGGTACAGGTTGCTCGAAAGATGCCTCTCGGAACTATTTAATTCCCGCACGTCTGGCGCACCATGGGCATCAATCAGCGAGTACCTTATGTCGATTGCCAATTTTGACAAAGGTTATATCAATATAACACGAGAATATTGTGGTTATATTTACAACCTATAGGTACAAATAAAACAATCGTTTGACAACCATACGTTGCAATAGACTTGTAGGCATTTAGTCGCGAAACAATCGCGATTACACTACTTGTAGCATTATATGATATCGCCCCTTGAACAAATAAGGAAAAAAAACATATGCAGTCGATGGCAGCGGGCACTCATTTAATCTCTATAAGTTCCAACTATAAGTAATTTCGTTATACAAGACGACGAAAGCAAACAAGCATCTCATCTCTGAGTCTAATATATTTGCACAGACAGGCCTTATTGATTCTCGGGAAAGCGCTCAGTTCTAAACAAATATTTTCTCCTTTCATTCATTCATTCAATGTTATTTCAGTTGCTTACCTATTCTGTGGGTTCTTCTTATTATTCCGTTCAGATTTAGTTGCATTATAGGTCTCACCCAATATGACTGCGGTGTGCTCCTACTGTTCAAACACTTGTACGAGCGACCACAGATATTGCAGTCCAAATAGTAACATATTTATTATTCAAAATTTAAAATTAATAAATAAATACAAAAAATATATAATGTTCAATTAAAATATGTAACATTTGCGACCTAATTAACATTCATTGTTAAATAAGCTCTCTACTGTGGAATATGGAACTCAACAACAGAGAGCATATTTCATTTGTTGTGGGTATTTACCGATGGTGAAGAAACTTGTATTCGGAGAATTAAGGTCAAAAATTGATTACGATTTATGCAACAAACTAATGAGGTTCGATAAGAATTGGTCAGTACTATTCAAAATATTACACATCATATATAAAAACAAACAGCGCAAGCAGATGTACGGAGTACTATAGAAAATCGACCTCAAAAGTCATTTATCCCCAATTTAGATACCCTTAGAGGTGGAATACTTTTTTAAATTTAAATTAGACCACTCTTAAGGTTTTTTTAGGATTCTTTTTTTGTTAGGAAGAGGGTTCTTCTTAACAAGAAAAGAATCATCAAAATCGGTTCACAAATGTTGTTACCGCGTAACATACCTACAAAAAGAACAACTGCGGAATTGAAAACCTCCTCCTTTTTTAGAAGTCGGTTAAATATACGATCTCTGCAGTACCTATTGTAACTCAAACACAAATAATCTTTATTTCAAAGTTACACTTGAAATTGTTATATTGATTAAACTCTACAGCTCATTCGTAAGGCAGATTCCCCTGAGAAAAATCAGCAAGAAACTCTAGGGATTGCTCTTTGTAAATAAACATTTGTGCACATTTATCATCTTTAATATATTTAATTCAAAATCATAGTAGAGCTAAATTAGCGACTACAAAGGTTTTTCGTTATTGAAGTACGCAGAAGCGTATATATACAATGTCCTTTAAATTAAATTATGACTTTGTGAAGACGACTGTGGAGAACAAACAGCCAGTTGCAGTAGAGTAGCTTTTGAGAAAGAGTTCGTCGACTGCCACCTCACCTATTTCAGCCGCCAAGCAGTAATGTGAGCAAAGCAGCGTTCCGGTTTTGAAGGGTAAAAATGCTAGTGACATTACAGGTACATGGGACTTTATGATCCACAGTTAGCTGCCTCCGTGGTCGAACGTTTACCATGCTGGATTGCCACGAATAGGTCGCAAGTTATATTTGTATGGGCTACATTTATTTCTCTCGTGAGTTTGGATGTTATTTCCTTGGTGCATCTATGAGTGTGTGCGCTGGTATAGAGTGACGGGCGCAATGACAGTGTCCCTTAGATCTTTGTGATTTAAAGCTCCGTGTGACACTGCAACTGTCATGGACAGGCGTGTCGCTTACTACCATCACTTGATATCATAGCACAAAAAAAAACGGCTCTTATAAGACCAAGTAACCTTCACACAAAGTCGGAGTAAGTTGATATTGCCGTTGTATTTCCTATTTCCCAAACGAAAGCTCATAACGAGTGAAAGATCAAATAAGTCATTTTAAAACAAGCCATCGGAAGGAAGCAATGCGCCAAGCGCCATCCGCTTCCTCTTGGAACAGATCCAGACAATGTTAGTTTGTCAGCTTCGCATCGATACTTACAGTTTTCGTTCTTTACTTCTCTCTGAGAGCTACTTTTGATTCCTCTTTGCAGCGAACTCAAAATTATTTCGTAAACCTATGCTATAATTAGTTTTTTGCGATTTCTACACATTGGCAATGAAAATATTCCGCCCTCGTTGTCATAACTAACGCATTGGCATTTTGGTAATTTTCGAGAATATTTACAGCTAAAGTTTTCTCACCTAAAAAATGTCAATTATACTAGTTTTTAATTAAAAATGAAACTGAAAGTAAATAAGCCATTAATAAAAAAAAATTCAAAAAATTCAAAACCCTCGAGAAGCCACTACACTAAAAAGCGAAAAATAACAAAATACAGATTTAATCCAAATGACAAACAATACTTTTTGTTTATTTTGGCTTATTTCGTTTTGTATACAGTATTATAATTACTTATTAATCAATCTCTCTACATTTATGGTTTATTTATACAATTTAGTAGTAAATTTAGTAGCAGTAGAGCTCCTTGTGAAAGAGTTCGTCCTATTTCAACCGTTAAGGACTAACGTAAGCATTATTGCGTTCCGGTTTCGAAGGTCAAGGGTGCTGGTGAAATTATAAGCACATGGGGCTTGTCAACTTATGTCTCAGGGTGTCGGGCGCAGTAGAAGTTCCCCTCAAATCTTTGCGCTTTAAAGCTCTGAGTGGCACTGCGACTTTTATAGACAGACGTGTCGCTCACCACCAGGCACACGACTTGTCCATCCCGTCACTTTGTCTCATAAAAAAAATTACAACGTGACAATCCTTGTCCAAACTAACCTATAATTTTAATAAAACATCATTATATTAGTACGTGCTACCTAGTGATCGGTTTGAAGTTTTATTTTACCACCAAAAAAGTTATTGATACTTAAATATCTAATCAGTTATTTTTGGAGTCGGTACCAGCAGTTAAATAACCGATTAAACGGGGATTGTAGATCTTGTTTCGCTGATAATAATATCCATTATGTCAGTTACGATAAGAAAGCAGACGTAAAAAAATATTTCACCTTAATTTTTGGGGAATTAATGAAATTGGCATTGGCAACACGGCAATTCATAGTGACAACTTCAAATTCACTGACGTAATTTCAGCGAAGGCGGCTGGTGTAAAAGGTGAGTGGACTGCGTCGTCGGCAGACGACCCGGTGCAGATGCGCCATTACTGTGTTTCAGTTTTGAAGAGTAATGGAGCTGGTGGGTTTACAGGCACATGGGACTTGTCAACTTATGCCTCAGGATGCAACTGCTGTGAACAGGCGTGTGACTTTTACGTCCCGTCACTTGGTATAAAATATGCAAATAAAAAAGTTTGAATTTGTATGTAATAAGGAAACAGATAAGAAAACCTATCGTAGGCTAGCACGTGGTTAGCAAATTAAACACTTTCTAATAGAGTTACTAGCTGAGAACATAGAACCACGCGCAAAGTCAAATATGGTAATATATTTCACAATATTGCAATCACAATAATGTACTCTTCAACCATACCAATTACTTAACCTACTTAATGTGTGTATAATTTTAGAGGTATATGCATTTTCGTGTGATGCACTTTGGTGGCATGGCTTCTTGGCTAAACCAATTTAGAAAGTTCATTTCTCAAATTCGCCCTTGCGGGAATTGAACCCGAACCACCGATGTCGTCAGTGACCAAGATTTAATTTGCCTAAAATCCATATATCGTGCGAATGGTGCTTGAAATCTGATCACTTTGACTGCGAAGATCATTCATGCTCTTAGAGCTATCAAATTAGCTGATCGAATAACGGGAGTCTCGTAGAAACCGTAATTTTATTTTAAAGCATGTTTTTTGAGATTCTTGCGATTCAAACACACCCTATCTTCAATTTTAAAATTCAAATGAACCCCGTCGAGATGTTTATAACAAAATGCAAAAAGCACTGTTTGTGCCAAAAAATGTTCGGCCAGACTTATACGGGATGAAAACGTTTTTGGCAGAACTAAAATTTAAGATTTTCACTTATTTAGGACACAAAACAAAGCCTTATCGTCAACAGACTGGCAAATAAATTGTTCTTGTGGTTCTCTTTCGAACCGTGGTCCGTGCTCAAGAGTAAAACATTTCTAGATTGAATAATAATACAACTGTAATTGCGTGCGGCTAGCGATAAAGTAAAACTTGTTTCATATAAAGACTCGTGTGAAAAAAAAATCCCAAGTTACGATAGGCCAGAACATTTGCGTCCACGCCAATAATTAGTCCCCAATTTAAAATTAAATTTAATTCACTATGGCCCCTTTATATTCTGATATTTTATTAGAACTTATAATAAAATACCAGAATATATAAAGACCGAAAACAATACAGAAAAATTTTTAAATTTTATTAAAAAGTTTTTATTATATTTAAGAGTTTTAAAATAAAATGGTTTCATATGTTTAGTAATAATTTCTTTATTCTTAAGAACAACAATAAATTTAGTAAAAAAATAAAGAATACAAAAAACGTAATTAATAGTGTATATGATAATGTAAAGTGATTGTTTATTTTTAGTTTTAGTTTTAGTTTGTTTGTTGACATTTTTTACCGACTTCAAAAAAGAAGAAGATTATCAATTAAACTGTATTTTTTATTTGTGAATCGATTTTGATGATTCTTTTTTGTTCAGTATTGGTTCCATTTAAATTTGAAGAAAATATTACTTCTAAGGGTGGCCAACTAGGGGATGCATCCGGTTTCGATTCACTTCGGTTTACTTTCCGGTAACGGATTTCAATAAAACTTGGTAAATAGATGTAACTAATTCCACGAACTTTTGAGGTCGGATTTTTGTTTATATATTAGGTTATTTGTTAAGAACATTTTATGATAATAATGTTTATTATATTGCGGTCCCCTGCCAGGGTTCATGTTTAGGTGCTTAAATTTTTAAATGTTCACCGTATCATCTATATGAATTATGACGTATAATTCAGTCTAGACTGTCGCTCAGGCAAAGCTCGAAGCTGCATTTCATAGATTCATTTCAGTACAGCCTGGATGGATGCCAAGCAAAGCATCTTCAGTTAGGAGAGGATTGTTCCACGGGAATATTATTTTTAGTTTATTATATATATATTTATAAAAAATGAAAATGAAAGTTTAAGGTATTATAAGTGTTGGCAATCAAGTAGAAAACAAATACAGAAGCATATTAATATCAACTCACTATGCTTCTTAAAGCACAGGTCTCCTTTATAAAGTCCTCCGTAGACAACAATTTATGCCATACTCCCCCACCTGCAGGTCTAATGAAGTTTCGGGATTTCACACATTTTGCAGGGGTTGTGAACCTTCTTCGTCACGATATTTTCTGATTCGTACCAGATGTATTCCTAATAAACATGATGATGACTTTAGTTCTTTAATAAAGCAAAAACAGAAGGATCTATAAATAACCAGGCGAGTTAAAACATCTCAATATTTACGCAAAAGCGTTTAGCATTCATAAGGCGATAAACAAAAACTTGAATTGCATGGTTGGAACAAAAGCCCGCATAAATCGTACGCGAGGAAACAAGCGGCTGAAGATACAGTACCGTAAAGAAGGTATAGCCCTTTGAAACTGTGCCCTTGTGTTTGTTGTGGTGATTTATACCGTTGTATAAAGAAAATTTCTTCGAACAGGATAAAAAGAGTCTTTTTAGAATTTTTCAGTTGGTATTTTCTTTTCCAAGTAGTTCTATATTTAGAAACAAACTCATGCATGAAACAAGATTTCACTAAGGCCTAGTTCCCATTACGCCGGACCGGAGAATTTGCCGGGAAACCGGCACTCGGACTAGCTGTTCACATTAAGCCGGATCTCGCAAGAAAACCGGAGACTAAAGTCCTCCTCTCAGTCGAATTGAGACCACTGCGCACGATAGACGACGAAATTGTGGTATTGTGGTGGTATCCAAGAAGGCTTAATAGAGTCAAAAGAAGACATAGGGTACATCCCATTTTACGGGAAAGATGGTTATTGGGCCAACTGTGAAGTGACGAGTTAGTTCTGGAATTATTTTCGAATGACAGCATCCTCTTTTGATGATTCATTGTGACGACTTCGTCGCCGTTCACATTGCTCCGGTCCGGGCGTTCTGCCGGCAGTCTGTAATGACAAACGATCCGGCAACAATGCCGAGCGTACTGTGTATAGCTTCATATAAATTGTATAGCCACTAACTAGCTTTCCGGCAATTTTACTGACCCGGAAATTCGCCGGTCCGGCATTGTGGGAACTAGGCCTAACGGACTTGCTATGACCGAAACATAGGGTTGCGCTCGTATAGCATCTTGTGTTCAAAACTGACAAATTAATGTAATGTATTGAGCCTGACAGCATAAAGCCAGCCGCTTCCTGAAATTATTGACTTCCCTTCAGATGAATTATCTATTCAGATAAATCTAAATCGAAGCTCTAACTGGGGTAACATGACTTTGAATTTTATGGAAATAATATAGCAAAGAGTAGCGTAAAAAAATAATAAGAAATAATATAAAAATTCGATCAATAAAGTATTACTATACCGATTTAAATTTCAAAAATACATAAATTCTTATTTATACAAATAACATTAAACAAATTCATCCAGATAACTCTAAGTTGCTGGAAGTCTTACTGCTGTCAGTTTTTCTTTAATTTTCCTAAAATATAAAACACTCATATACAAATCGATACATTCTTAACTCATAGAACTTAACACGCATTAATTAAGTTACAATATCGCTCAAGTTGGAAATGTCCTTGAAGTTTAAAGGACCTAGAATAAACTGGCATGTTAGAAAAGACTTGTTGAAGAAGCGAAGGATTTTTGACAGAAGAGTAGCGAGTATGTTTATACAAGTATGTACTTATCTATAGGTCGGGCCTGTTAAAAAAATCACTCAAATAGGTTTATATAATTTAACACTTCAGAGGTTCATCACATCTACGTGTTTATATTTGGTTAGTCTACTACTAGTGAGGTAGTGCAGGATTTGGCACGGACCCAGCGCGGGCTACTGTACCGGAGATTGGTAGCGCCTTCGCCCGACTTTGAAGTCAGTCTTGCGGTAGATCGCAATGAAGTTAGCCTAAATTTGAACCTGGGAGATTTGGATTCAGAGACGAGCAAATAGCTGTAAATGAATGTTTATTAGTTCTCTGTTTCAATTTATGATCTTGTTGCGGATGTGTATCTTAACGTTTAATGTTGTTTGTTTTAGCGAATTGGCTTCAGATTAACCGCCCTCGATAATATAATTTGAGAAATGGTCTGTAAACTTGCGGGATAACGGTTGCTTCTCAATGCCGAGGTCAACGGTTCACTGTAGTTGATGACTTTCATTTATAAATTACGTGAAGAGGCAATACTTCTTTCGCTAACGGTAAATGAAAAGATCGTGATGTCGAAGATGACGGAGATTGGCCCAAACCCTTTCCTTAGAAGAGATCCGTTACTGATAGTGGGACGTAGTGGGACGTATGACGTCGGTTAACGACAATGTTCTAATGTCAAGCTTGTTGAATGGTAATTTCTATACCGACCATAATAATTACTAAGTTTCCACTATAACTAAATTTTGGAATGTAACCTGTTGGGACTTGAGACACCACGAGTCCCTTATACTAAATTTTCGTTATGGCAGACATTACAACCCATTTACAAACACACGCTTGTCCCATAATAGGGCTGATACAATGGAGACTTCCATTTGCTATTGATTTTATGAAATTTGTTTCTGATGTATCTCAATAGCCTCTGTCTTTTATTCCTAATAGCATAATTAACCAGACCGCTTTTGAGTAGTTAATAAAGTCAACTTTATTGAATAATTTGTGATTCAAGTGACGCAGTTATGGGGTTGTCTTCTTTACATAAGTGCTTTCTATGTACGTATATATCGTTGTTAGTTCTCGTATGAGTCTTTTGGAACTTATATGTAGTTCCAGAAAAATACATTAAATGGAAATTATATTCTATGGAAAATTATAATTTTGTTTTTTGTGAACCTCATTGTGTCAGCATCTTTGAGGTCCCGGATCCTATTCCCGAGTCAGGGTCAGTGTAGATAAACTAATTTATAAATTGGAAATGAAACTATTTTTCCCTATTTAAATCGCGTATATTTTTTTTTTTCAAACAAACCGACGTTTCGGGCCCTTTACAGGTCCCATGGTCACGGTTGACTGAGGTGGTACAGTCTTCAACCAGTTATGTCTAATATTAATGCAAACCACCCTATTTTTTCACAATAGTTACAATAGTTATTAATTAAATACCTTATTTTTAATTTTACAAAGAAAACATTCCAATTTACGCTACATTAAGTTTTACAAGTTGTAAAATAGTTTCATTTCCTATGTGTAACAATCGCGAAAACCTAAGAAGTCGATAATTTATAAATTGTCTTGGATGTTTGTGGTACCGTCGTTGTTTCCGATTTTCATTACACAAATGCTTTAGTTACTTACTTTGGGACCAGAACCACATATGTCATGTTGTCCAATATTTATTCAGTTTTTATTAATTATTGAAAAGCTGTTGGCTTACCATGAACGAATAAATGAATACACACAGACCCATGACTCTTTATTAAACAACATTCTACAATTTTCACTTACAACGCAACCAACCAATTTCATTTAGTAACTTTTAACAATATTTATATGTACATTTCGATGAAAATTTTCGAATTCCATCCACCCTTTCAGCCAGAAGCTTTTACCTCTGATTGGGCAAGTCGTTCATAATTTCCAAACCATTTTCAACTAAGCAGTCTCGAAAGACATCTACACGTAATAAGTCAAGCAAATTGCAATTAAGTGGTTCCAACGCCACTCTGTGTCAAAATTTAATTTCGCCCCGAGCTCCCCAAGAAAGATGCTTAATTCAAAATTTCAAATTGAATTTAATGTAGGTACATCTTGCATTCGCCTGTCGGTTCCAACAAGAGACACTGAATTAAATGGAATGCATCTGAATTTTGAAATTGTATTTTATTAAAATAAATTACTTTCAGATTTTGCGAACTTGTTTAACTCTATTTTATGAAACATCAGATTTAAAACCCCGCAAATAATACCTCATAAAACTGGAAATATGACAAAAAATAAAAACTGTCAAAGTAAAATTAATATTCACATAAAACTCACCGCAAAAAGAGAGTCACTCTGGAAAATCTCGCACGCTTTTTTCGATATCTCATTTTAAAGATCAACAATATGAAATCATGTCGATCCATTATAAAAGGTGCTCAATCCATCTATTCATCTAACCTTAGTTTTTCTATCATTATCTCGATCATTTTCATTACATACATGGACCAAATCCACTATGCGTTCGTTTTTTTCTTGTTAGATAAACCCTGTTAGATAAAGCAATGGTTCTACTGAATATTCTTCAAATATGATGTGACGTATAGGATTGTATGGATGGAAAGATCGTGTCAATTTATAACATATGGGGTTCTGACATTCTGTGTTAACAAGGGATGAAAAGTTTCTAAGTTTATGTTCCTGTACAGTAACAAGATTGTACTGAAAATTTCCAGGAATAAAGAGATGAATGGATGTATTGGTTCGTTGCACAACAAACAAGATGAACATACAAATTAATAACAGATACGGTCTCGACATTCTCATTTGGTGATAAATTAATCACAATTTAAACATTGATCAATATCGCGATCGGAGCAGCGGTGACATCCCTCCGACTGTTGATTGATTATCCGCCATTGTGCTGTAGTTGATGATTAACTGGTTTGATGTAAAACCTCGTGTGTCATATGCAGATAACGCGACTGCCAAATATTTAAGATGACGTGGAAGTGAAGTTATGAGCCATATTGTAGAATTTCTTCGCCTGCCGTCGACAGACGAATGTTATTTCTGTGTCCAAGCGTGAAATTTATTTAAGTATTACACATTGAAGAAGCAATTTGAGTAATATCACTGTCAACAAGTGTTACAATCAAGGGAGATGAAATAAATAAATAAAAAAAGAACTAAGTTACGTGGTAAGGTAGCCTGAAGTTTCTGTCTGTCAGTTCGTTCCTTTGGAATAAAGGTTAATACTAAACAGAGACGTCAGATGCAAATTAAAAGTAAATGTTAATGCAACGTTTTTTTGCTCAGTAAGCTTTCTGTAAGTTTTCTCTTTGATATTTTATGTTTATGATTTTTTCTTTTGTCTCTTTGAAGACGCTGACTTGTGAAAGTTTTCGTATTTGTCACTGCTGTGGATTTCCATTAAAAATCTTTTTCTTCGAATGTACAGAAATAGCGACTTGGATGCTACAATTGTATTAAGCGGTAACAAAAGCAATTTGTTCATTCTCATTGACAAATTTCCGGTATCAGTCATGTATCAGTACTGGCCACCACACCTGTTTCTGTTAATTAGCAATAACGTGAGCTTAGTGCGTTCCGGTTTTGAAATATAAGAGAATTTGCGCACCACATCCGATTCGTATCATTTCCGAATCCGAGAAATAACGCTCCGAAATGTCACAGGGATCATGTTATCTCTAGGTGTACAAGCGATGTTCATGTGTTCTCAGATTCGGATGCACACGCGACATTCAAAGTGGGTCCGAGTTTTCTAAGTGTCTATAGTATCGGATTCGGAATGAAAACGAATTGGACGTAATGCGCAAACGCGCTAAGGGTGCTGGTCAAACTACAGAATGTCTCAAAGTCGAAGTATCATTTATTCCATCAGTAAAATAACTTTACATCAACGTCACCTTTAAGCTACTGCTCGTTCGAACGAACGAACGAGCAAGAAATTTTAGGGATGACTCTTTTCAAATAAACTTAAATGCTATGGAATAAACACACTTTGAATCAAATTTGTGTGGAATCTACAGCCATGTTTTCCTTCCATACATTTGTATCTAACATGTTGTCTTCAATTTTATAATATGCTGCATTAAAAATATTTTGATTGAAAAGTTTCAATCAAAATATTTTTAATGCAGTTTTCAAACATAGGAAATAATAATTTTAATATTATGCTCCGGAATCCCATTGTAAAAACGTATACAGTTCCCCATGAAAGAGTCGTTTACCTTGGTTAAACGAAGTCATGGTACCATGAGTTTGGACTTAGTTCTAAGTATATTCGTTTCTTATTGAAATTATAAAATGTTTGAGAAAATCGAAAAACCCGAGAACCTAAACGGCATCGGTATCGGTATCGGAATCGCTCGTTTTTGCTACACAATATGGTTTGTACATTTGTCTGGTCAAGGTGACGGACGCAGCCGTTGCTTGTCAGATATTTACAATTTAGGAATCTGAGTGGCACTGCAACTACTTTGGGTAGGCGTATCGCCTTAAGCGCACAACTTGTTCAGTTACATAAAAAAGCCCGTTATTATATCTAGATGACAAACATAAACCTAGTACCAATGTATATTTTTGCAGCAAACAATCCCCAAGACTTTGTATTAAGAATTTATGGAGCTGGGTGGAAGCTCCATTCATCAGCCGTCAAACTGCATGTGTTCATTAATTATCCGAGTCTACGCCTGATACGACAACCGCCACGCGCCACAAATGTGAACGTGTATTCAAGAGATCGTTCCTTTGTTTCTAAAAATCTAATGATACAATTGAATTCCATTTCAAAGTAATGGAAGTATTTTTTCACCACGACATTTTTGATTACTTTTCTATTACTTTTATCTACGTACTATATACTAATAAGGTATTAAATAAATGAATGAAGAAATAACACAAATGCCAGAATCGACGCTTGATGTTTACTTTTTTTATGTAAAGTAGGTGGCAATACTAGCAGACGAACCACTAGGTGGGAGGTAATCATCGTAACCCATGGACATCAGAGGAGCTGCCTATATAATTAAAATCACCTAATGATAATCAGTAGGTAGACGTTCGCGAGTGAAAACATTCTCTATAATATTTTATTTATAAACAAAACGCATAAACCATAATATAAACTCACAATTGAAATATAAAAAAAAACAGCAATGTGGACCAAAAAGATGAAGACTCAGAATTGCTGATTTTCAATCTTCACCTATTTGCTTTTCGCTTGCTACATCAGACCGGCAAGCGAAGTGTATACTAAACACCAGTAGGGCTAGCACGACGGGACGCGACTTGAGATCTCTATGCAAGGATAGGGGATTGTCGCGCTTTATGTCGCTATCGCTCAAGTCGCGCCCTGTCGTGCTAACCATACTGGTAATTATAAAAAGGCTGTCTGTGTTACACTTTATGTAAAAGGTATAAAAACTAAAAAATTGTAATTGAATAATTCAAAATTTATTTAGTGTTGCTAGGGGATTTAACCATATACCAATTGTTATTCGATTTCTGCACAGGTAGGAGCCATTATTTACATATTAGAAAAAATATAGCCTTTATCTTACGTCGACTTAAAATTTAAAATAACTTTAACTGCGTCTGTTGAAGTAACTGTGTGCGTAAAATAAAATACTCTGACTTACATACCGATAATACGTATATCTACTCTCCCATGGTTTATGGCCTTAAACCGGGTCTCTTCTAACCAGTACTCAACAGTAGGACGCATATTGGGTTGATTGTTAATGGTGATATTTATCTAAAAGAAAGTCATGATAGAATGTATAATTAAAGGCCAATAACTGATGTAAAATGGTTATTGTCCGAAGGCTAATTGGCTGAATGAATAATGAAGCGTCGCGTTGCCTGATATCGACGAATTGTGACTATAAAAATTTATTGGGAGAAAAATTTAATAATACCATTCGACACGCCCGTTTCAACTTCCGAAAGGCTTTCAATTGACAGATTATTACTGAGCCCGAACAATTTGGTTTTAACACATGACAGTAATTACTGACATGAATGCAATTTTGGGCTATTCAAGTAAGGTTGTCAGATACAGTCTTATTGTTTCTTAGACATTTCTGGGGCTACGCAGTTGGAGTACAAGATGCCAATCCAACTCTTTTATATTTTTAAAGGAAGAAAACGCAAATTATTGTTAAATAAAAAAGAATATTAGTCAAACACTCCGTAAGTAGTATACTTATCTGCTGGTAAGGCATGTTTGGTATTTATTGGCTTTGACCACAGTGGTATCGTAATTTTGTGAAAAGAACTGGGAAATGGGTACTCATTGAATTGATCTCGGCGAGTTATTGGGCGTCCTTGTTGCCTTTTGAAATATGCTGCTTTGTGTCGGGGTTTTTCGAAGTTTTATTTAAAATTTTGTTTGTCAGTTTTTAAAAAATGGAACATTTCAAATTTCATCATTTTATTATTGAGCACGCCATGTGTAACCACACAATGAGGTCGCTACTTGAACCGACACATAATTTGACTAGAATAACAAACCTCTCTCTCTAACTGGAATTAAACAAATTTTTCAAGGCAATTTAGCAATTTATTGTTCAATTGTTCAATCAAAGATATATTATCGCTGCTTTTCTAGAATAGTGTTCTAAACCAAAAAAAGTTAGTTTTTTGTATTATTACTTTTTCTGATGGTTTTTATACTTAAATTCACTTTTTCCCGCGTGTCGAAATATGGAATCGAAAACTCTTAAAATATGATGTTTTCTTCTTTTAAAACATGATACTAAATGGCTTGATATGTTACAATTTTTGTATTTTAAACACATAATACTTTGGCTAATTATACCTCGAAAAGGTCTGATGATGACCAGGAATATGATAACCGGATCTCAGTACAGTGAAAAGCTAAAAGTCTCAAATTTAAACTCCAACGATGGTATGCGATAGTTACTGAAAAAAAAATTAAAATTACAAAATTATTTTTCTTGATGCCTTCAATTTTTACATTTATCACTTTCATATATATAACGTGAAAAGTGAATTAAAATATTACAAATAACACTTTAAATGTTTGTTTTCCTTCAATTTTATATTTAATAAATTCGTAAATCCCGGTGTCGCGGAATTTTTTCGATATAAAATGGCGTCCCATGTTAATGGGCAACCGAATTAAAGGTAAATAACCATCCGATCACAGTGGATGAGTGAGCTATTTTTTTTTGTGAAAAAGACACCAAGCGTTTATTGTTTAAAGTAATCACGTGCCCACATGGGCGTGCAATTACAATTCGTCGGTTTTGCAATTTAGATATTCTGTAGTTGTTTTTAAACCATCTTTATGATGAATTAGGTGATTTTCAGATAGACCAGCTGTTCTAATATATCGGTATATTCATATATAAAAAAGTACATACAACTATTAGTAGAGAATGTTTTTGAAAGCTGAGTTAGATAGTAAATCTGACTCACTTGTGATACAAATATCAGATGGGATTTCAGTGTGGTTGGTTCTGCAGGCTAATTAAACTAAGCTTCCTGCGAGGCCGAACGGTTTGATTGATTTACATTTTTCTCTCGTGAGTTTGGGTGTGATTTGTGGTTGTCTACATGTGTCCATGGCACCCGCGATACAGGGTTTCCCTAGTATGGGGCTACGAGTGTGTGCGTTATACATATTACGTATATTTATTATGTAATGGGAACTTTTGAGTCGGGCACGATCCTGAGCGGGAATTATTTTAAGCTAGGAATTTTTGACGGAATATTTTGTGTTTTAGTAAAAGAAAGTAAAGCTTAGCGCTGGTTGTAAATTTAACTATTTCACGTGTAATTTGTTAGCCTATGAAATAAAGACTTGAATTTCAGATGAGGCATTTAGTGACGAGAGGATCGGTATGGCCATGACAACCGTCTACCCTCGATTATCGCATAGCTTTTACAACACGGACGCAATCTCAAAAAGGCATTCGAATTTCTTTAACAAAATTAAACAAAAATACAAAATTCTGTATTTTCCTGTTACTTCCCGCACAGTTCATTCGCCTAATGGAATAGAGACATTGCAATGATTGGAGTCTTTGAGAACAATCTGTAACTTTCCATTCGCATTCGATTCCTATTTATTTTGCAATAGTATTGCGATTTAAAAACAAAAACAGAATGTGATCGAAAATTTGATAGTATAAACAAAGTAATGTAGAGAATTCCCTGTAAACACTATAATAGAATCAATTAACAAAATTTTGTTGCTCAAATTTGTACAAGCCGAAATCGCACCCGCTACTCTTATCGTGTTGTAAGCATACTGCCACTGAAGTATGTGACACAACAGTTTGAATTAATGTCGGAAAATATATCGAGTCAACTTCGTGTAAGCGACAAAAAACAAATTTTACAGGAAAGGGTTTTTTTTTACATATTTCTATATATAAATGTGAAATTAAATAACCGATTGCGTAATTTTCTGATGTTTTTTACACGACTTTAAAAAAGGAGGTTATCAATTCGACCGTTTTTTTATATGTATGTTACGCGATAACTCCGGTATTTGTGAACTGATTTTCGTGATTCTTTTTTGTTGGAAAGAGGGTACCTCCATAGAAGTCCCATTTAATTTTGAAGAAAATCATCCACCTCTAAGGGTGGCTGTTCACGCATGAAGATTCATTTTTATAAATAGCGCCTAAATTTTATTTTAAGGAACAATTATTTTAATGATTAATTTTGATATTGTTCTCTCAATATACTTTGAGTAGCGAGAACCGATTTTTATTGTCTCCTGTGTCAAGTCCCGTATAGTGGCGAACTAGGGAATGAATCCGGATTTGCGCACTTTCCGGTTACCGATTTCAAGAAAACTTGGTAATTGTATGTAATTCCACGTACTTATGAGGTCGGTTTTTTAGTACACTTTACTGAGATTATTTAAAAACAATGTGTTCACTGAGTTACACGTTTTACGCGTGAATCATTGAGCCGCCGCGGGGGGCTGTTCATCCTGTTTGATATATAAGCAATTACTTTTATACTAACATAGTTATAAGGTGTGTTATGTTACTAACTTACTTACTAACTTGTATGGATTATGTTGTCTGAAAATAAATAATTTTTATTTATTATTTCTAAGCCCTTTTTGGATCATATTTTTTGCTATTTCTATCTAAATCTCGAAGCTTTCAGACGTTTATTGTAACATCTAGCAAACGTAAGCACATTGAAAAGTCGTAAGGCTCGGTGGTTCGTTCCGTGACTTACTCGGCATAGCGCCTTGCACAGTTTGCCAGAAGACGTTGGTTCGAATCCAGCCAGATCGAAAGACTTTTTCTAAGTGTTCGATCTTTGTATTAATAATAATTATAACAAAGTAATCGATTAAAAATGGTGTCACTTCCAATGTGTAAGTCGATTATTATGTTTTCTTTACAAAAATGTTGTATTTTCTATGTTTTTTTGGAATACTATTTAAATTTCCTGATAGAAAGAGACATATGGGTGTAGTGATTTCATAAAGTGAAAAATGAAGCGAAGTAATTTTGAGTTCTTCACATCATCAGCTTACTCCACTGCTGGACATAAGTCTTCTCTTGAGCACGCTAAATTTCCCGGTTCTGGGTGCATACATCCGCCCGAAATAATTACTGTGAAAAAAGAAATACTCGGCCAAATCCAAAGAGAGTGTGAAGTATAAAGCATCATTGGAATCATGCTTCTTTTCATTTGGTCGAATATTACCTCTTTGACAGTTATTGTTTCGGACGGATGTCGGACGGGGCCACCTTTCTCAGAGGCCTGAGTGTGAATTTGTAATTTCACACTCACTCATTCAAACTTAACTACCGCATTTGCGTTATGATTTTTAATTAAATCTTAATTATTATGTTTATAAGGTATAAATTAGAACGCGATAGATAGTTTTTACACTAAATCCCCAGGTCGTCAGTCTGTATAGCCGCAAGGCGTCCTATGCTATGTTTGCCTCGACGTGGTCGCCACTCTAGAACAAGTCTGCTCCATCGGTCATTAGCCCTCTTTCAGACATGTCCGGCGCACAGCCACTTAAGATTACTGATTTCCAAAGCTATGTCGGCCACTTTAGTTCTCTAACGTATGACTTCATTAGGAATTCGGTACATGAGACTTCTTCACGGCGTTGTCAAAAGCTCCTCGTTGCTATAGTCAAAGTCAAAGAATCGTTTATTCTTAATGACGTAGAAAACATAATTTTTAAGCTATTGTTCGTTCGCTGTGCTGACTTTCCTGAGAGAAGCAAGAAACTCTAGGAGCTGCTCTTTTCAAATAAATTCAAATGTTATGGCATACACTTTCTTTCCATGAATCTTTACACGTAGTCTTCAATTTATTATTACCCGACTTCAAAAAAGGAGGAGGTTCTCATTCGATTGTATTGTTTTTGTGTGCATGTTACGCGATTACTCCGGCGAACTTGCGCACCGATTTTGACGATTCTTTTTTGTTTGAAAGAAGGCGCCTCAGCATTGGTCCTATTAAAATTTGAAGATAATATTCCACCTTTAAGAGTGGCAAACTTTCCTTTAACCGATTACAACAAATTTGGCAAATAGGTGTAATTCTAATAAAAAAGCCGACAAGCAAACTTTAGCGGTCGGTTTTTTTTAATAAAAAAGTTATTTTAACATAATAACATGCTCCGGAATCTCATTGCAAAAACGTATACAGTTCCCAACAAATGGACGTCATAATTAATGGACCTCGCCAACGAACTACATGTAAAAATTCAGTTGCAACATTAGTAAGTATCAACCTATAAACGACCCACTGCAGAGAATGGATCTCCTCCAAGGAGAGGGAGTGTATCAGCACAGCGTGGAAGTATATTTACAAGAGACGCTTCAAAACCAAACTATAAACATACAATTCAATTACAAGCGAAATCGTTTCGCAACCGTATTCATGTTCCTGTGGGAAAGGTTCCAAAAGTTTTTCGCTTGTCCCATTTGTATATTCACTTCTTGGCGGAAGCACTCACGCCCCTATAATCCACCGCTAGACATTAATCTCTGTTAAACTTAAAATGAGCAAATACAAAGTAAAACAAATTTTTGTGTCGTCAAAAAACAATGAATATTAAATTTTACATGTTCATTATTGAATTATTTACGGCCTGTGCATAATTAAATGTAGGACAGGAGTAGTCTGGTCTCGTCTAAGATTTAATCAGGACTAACCTCGCCGACTTTAATAGGTATTACATAATTGTCAATTCTTTCCTATTCCTCATGCTCGAGAATTTTTAATTTGTATTAAGTGATGTTACTATAAGTTTGTCTTTTTTGAAGATGGAGTAAAATTGCAGGTTTTCGTAAAATTTTAAATAGTCATGTAGGTATTGTCGACAGTGTTATCGATAGATTGTGAAAGTAGGTAAAATTTAGCCAAAAATATTTAAATTGTGAATGTTACGACGTTCTAATGATTACTAATTCCAAATTCAATTTTTAGTCATACACATTTTAATAACGACAAGCGGACTTAATTATGTATGTTAAATTAAAATGAAAAACTTTAAAATATATCTCTTATTTGTATTTTTAATATGTATACATTCTTTTTTTTTTTTTTTTTTTTTTTTTTTTATAATTTATTTAGGAACAAACAGTTATATACAGTA